>NC_085025.1:8024396-8074346 GCF_963692335.1 Osmerus eperlanus
CACTCTACCACCCCTAGTAGGATGCAAATAATGACGTGCAGTACAGTTATTGTAGGATGGGTACATTTACATTTAGTCATTTAGCAGACTCTCTTATCCAGAGCGACTTACAGTAAGTACAGGGACATTCTGCCCGAGGCAAGTAGGGTGAAATGCCTTACCCAAGGACACAACGTCATTTGACACAGCCGGGAATCGAACCAGCAACCTTTGGATTTCTAGAACAATTTCCTAACCGCTCAGCCACCTGACTCCCTAGGTACGGGTCCACTACCCACCCCACCCTGCAATAACTGCCCTGCATATCATTATTTGTGGGGACCCTACTGGACCACCCCCCCCCCCCCCCCCTCACTGACCCCTTGACAAAGGATGAAAGTCTCCCATCGATGGTGAGGAGGACGGGGGTGGAGGGGGCGGGGGGGTGTAGAAGGAATGGGGGGAGTGTTGAAAACATAGGGAGGGGGGGGGGGCGAAGAAGGATTGTGTGTGTGTGTGTGGGGGGGGGGGGATTGGGGTGAAGAGCCCTGAGTTTTCCTCCAGGGTGGTTGGAATACCCAGCAGGCCTTTCTTCGCACTAATAGGCGTGACCTTTGACCCTGGACACAAAGAGCATCACTTCAGACTGCAGAGCACCCTCAGTGTGGGAGAGCAGGGGGCGGTGGAGGGCTCCCAGGAATACACTGAGAGAGCCAGACCACTGACTTGAGGCTTGGGGGGGGGGGTGCTTGGAGTGAGGAAAATAAAGATGATGTGGGAGTGGGGGTGCGGGAGGTGGGGTAGTTTTCGGTGTTTTTCTTTAGGCAGAGAGGGCTTGTAGGAATGGTTCAAAGGCCTGTTCTCTCAGGGTAAGAGTCTGTCTTTCATTCACGGGATGGTTGGAGGGCGGAAATAGGGATTACTTAGGTTTTTAGAAACGTAGTTTAATTGCTTGTTGCTTGTGAGTTACTGAGTGTGTGCGTGTGTTGATTACCTACGGTGCATAAAGTGACACCAAACGTGGGATGTAAGCTGACAGATTCACTATCAAACTGTTCTTTACAGCATTTTTCCTTTGTGCATTAATTTCAGCATGTGTGTGTGTGTGTGTGTGTGTAGATATGTTCATGTGTGTGTGTGCGTGTGTGTGTGTAGATATGTTCATGTGTTGTGTGCGTGTGTGTGTGTAGATATGTTCATGTGTGTGCGCGTTTGAGTCTGTCTGTCATTCTGTCTAATTGATGAACTTGTGAACCTTACTGTCCCTGGTTTCCCATGAAAGGTTGCATAAGAGGCTGGTCAGATTTAGAGGCGGGGACCCAATTTGTGGGCGGGGACCCAGAGTAGAGGCTTGTATCCCGATTAGAGGCTAAAAATCCAGTTTGGAGGCTGAGACTTAGTGTGGAGGCTGAGACTGAATGTGGAGGCTGAGACTTAATGTGGAGGCTGAGACTTAATGTGGAGGCTGAGACTTAATGTGGAGGCTGAGACTTAATGTGGAGGCTGAGACTTAATGTGGAGGGCTGAGACTTAATGTGGAGGCTGAGACTTAATGTGGAGGCTGAGACTTAATGTGGAGGCTGGAACCAGGCTCAGGGGAGCTGTAGGAGGAATGTAATGTTTAGAAGTGGGGAGTCAGGTGGCTGAGCGGTGAGGGAGTCGGGCTAGTAATCCGAAGGTTGCCAGTTCGATTCCCGGTCATGCAAACTGAGGTTGTGTCCTTGGGCAAGGCACTTCACCCTACTTGCCTCGGGGGGAATGGTCCCTGTACTTACTGTAAGTCGCTCTGGATAAGAGCGTCTGCTAAATGACTAAATGTAATGTAAAAGGAAAGTCTGTAGTGGGACAGGGGTTTGTAATGGGCTTGGGGTACAGTACAGGCATGCTGCATGGAGGGAGGCGGGAGGGGGTGGGGCATAAGGGGAGGGTGGGGGGATGGTACAGGGGCTCCCTCTGAGTCCTTGTTTCAGCTGGATGATCAGAGGGGAGAGAGGGGGGCCTTGATCTACCTGCAGGGGGCTTTTTGGGGGGCCAGGACTGTGTGGGTGTGTGTGTGTGTGTGTGTGTGTGTGGAAAAGGGGTCTACTTTAGTTCTGGTTTTATACATCCTCAATCCTCCCCCCCCATCTTTAACCATCACTATGTGACAGGTCCCAAACAAAGCCTCCAACCCCTTCACACACGCACGCACGCACCGCTAGCAAACACACACACACCATGGCTGCTCCACCAGAAAGGGATGGAGGAGTGGAAAGAGAGGAAGAAAGAGGAGGGGGTGACTCACAGGGGAAAAAAGGGGTGAATTTCAAAAGAAAACAAGGCTTTTAACCTAGACAGGGCGGGTAAATGGTTTTTCTGCAGCTTAAATTGCTTTTGTGACAGTGGCTTGGGGGCTCGCGCAGCGCTAGTTCTCAACAAAGCCTATGAGTAGTATTTCACACACACACACACATACGCACCTAATGACACTGAAGCAGTGTTAGTGCCCAGTCCCTCCGTCATGGGGACGAGGGCTCAGAGGGAGCCGACATGTCCTCACAGACTGGGTGCTGCTTTGAAACAAACAACTGTGAAGATAGACCTACCTGGAACACCAGGCTCTTTAAGCTCTAACGCAGCCCTGGGTCACACCATGAGAGACTATTGACATACTTGGATCACGCTTGATTTATTGATTGTCACTGACCCAAGTGTGGTTAGGAAGCTGTAGCCTTTCTGGGGAGAAATGACACTCTGAACAGATGTGTGCTGAAGGGTAGCATTATTGATTGAGTGCGACCAGGTGTCATTGTCTGTGTGTCTGTGTGTGTCTTTGTGTGTGTGTGGGTGTGTGTGAGAAAGAGATACACTGTGTATGTTTGACAGACAGTGTGTGTGTGTGTGTGTGTGTGTGTGTGTGTGTTGTATGTAAGAGACAGTGTGTGCATGTAAGTATGTGTATATTCATGAGTGTAAGACACAGGGCTTCATTTAACCTGAAGATCTGTTTCACTCTCACTTTCAAATAAACAGCCGACAGTTGAAAACTTTTTCATCACTTTCATTCAGCTTACATGACGTTTGATAAATCGAATCTTTACAAACTCCCTCTATCTCTCTCTTCCCCTGCCCTCCCTCCATCCCTCTGTCCTCCCTCCTTCCAACATGGCCTGGGAGAGTGTTATGTCAAGTACCTCCCATCATGCTTTGTGCCTGTGTAGTGAAGTGAGTGAAGCAAGCGATGATTCCTCATTCTTACCTCCCCTCTCCCCCCATCCCAGCACCCCCCTCCACCCCGCGGTCCGCCCCTCACTCACCAGCTTCTCTTTTCCCTTCTCTTTATTTCTCTCTTACTCTGTATTTCCCTCTGACTCGCTCAACCTCTCTCTCTCTCTCTCTCTCTCTCTCTCTCTCTTTCTTTCTCTCATTTTTCTCTATCTGTCACTCTCTCTCCCACTCTCACTTGCTTTTCTCTCTCTTTCCTTTTCTCTCTTTCTCACCATTTGGGAACTGCACTAATCCGTATTGAGCAAGACCCCCTTGTTCAGCATCTATTCTCTTTTTCCTTCCCACCTTCACTGAGTCCATTTATTCTTTCTGTCTCTCTTTCTTTGTTTCTTTCTCTCTCTCTCTCTGTCTTTCTCTCTCTCTCTTTCTCTTTCCTCATCTTGAAAGTGTTTGACCTTCTCTCCATCCCATCCTCAGTCCCCCGTCTCGGCCCAACATCTATCAACCACTGTCTTCGTCTGCATCCTATCTCTCTTTCTCTCCCCGCTCTTTCTCTCTGGGATAAGAAATGGAGCTACCTACGACCCCCCCCCCCCCCCTCTCCCCCGCTCCCTCCCAGCTTCCGACTGGGCCAGGCTGCTTAATCTTTCGGAGGCGTTCAGAGTGGAACCGGCCCCTGATGCACAGAGACAAAGAAGGGGCTCCCTAATTCTCCCCCTCCCCCCCCCCCCCCCCCCCCGTCTCCCCTATTCTCCATCCACAGGGCCTCGGAACCAGCGGAAGGCTTTGAAGAAGGGACACCCACCCCCCCCCCCCCCCCCCCCACACACACACACACACATCCCAGGCCTGTCAGGGTGGCCCTTACCCCTCACCCCACACACCCTTTTCTTGGTGAGGGTCTTTATGGGTTCCCCGTGGTACCCCACTTTACACCCCTCTCTCGTTCCCTCTCCTCCTCCCTCCGTTCCTCCTTCCCTCCACACACCCCCGAGTCCATGAAAGAATGACCTGCTGAAGAATGTTGTTTTTCCCCCGTCCTCCTTCCCCTCGTTGAGCGTGTGATGGGTGACAGGCCGAGGTTTTGTTGCCTATATCAATGGTGCCACTTGATGACAATTTGGCGGGCGAGACGGCCATTTTTAATCGGACGTTAATTTATTGCCGACCGCTTTGCTGTCTTGACTTTGGGTAAAGGGGAGAGTGGGCTGTTGTGTTTGTCTTTGTTCCTTGTTTTGTTGGGGAGTGTGGCCAATGTTAATAGCGTGTTGCTAGAGCCCCTCTTTTTACCAAGCCTGTCGTGGCCTCAGCTCTCACAACACTCTGAGACGCATTCATTTAACTCTCACTAACAGCACCCCGACCAACCACAGGAAGTCACATGTGATCTTAATCAGACTGATGAACTCTGAACAGGCACCGGTACACACAAACCGCACTGCCTGTCCCATCTCTCATACTGTGTGTGTGGATCAATACTGGATCAATAACTCCTCACTGCTCTGAAAAAAAAAAAGTTTTTCGTTTGAATATAAATGTTTCAACATTGTGTTGGTTTAAATGGTTTGGTCAGAGTACTTCAAGCAGGCTTAACCATACTAACCATGCGGCAGCACACCCCAGCATGCTACTGGGACAGAGTAATGAAACGTTATCCTTTTCCAGAACAAATGCAGGTCCTGCCTTTCTACCTCCCTCCTCCCTCTCTCTCTTCCTCCCTTCTCCACTTTCGCTCTCCCTCTCCTCCACCTTCTCTTCTCCCCCTCCTCCCTCTCCTCTTCATCCAGCTCCTCCACCCTTTCCTCGTCCTTTCTCCTCCTTCTCTCCCTCCTCCCTCTCCAGCCGTGGCCTGTCTCTCAGGCCGACCTGATCGCCTTCTGAGTGACAGGCTTTGACGATGGCTGTTCTCCAAGTACAGCTCACATCCGCGTTTCAAATGTGAAGCAGGTGGGGCTTTGGTTGTCGCTATTAAAGGCTGAACAATGATGATGTCATGGTAGACTTGCTTGGGGTTGATGTTCTGACTGGCTAAGGTGAGGACACACAGAGAACGAAAACCTTATGTCTGGTGATAAAAACGTTTGTTTTGGTTAACCCTCTGTCCTCCTGTTCCTCCTCTTCCTTTCTCTAACATCTTTCTACCTCTTCCTCCTCTTCCCTCTCTCTCCTCTCACCTCCTCCCTCTTTTCTTACCCTCTGTTCCAACTCAACCCCTCTTCCTGGGTTTCCTTGTTGTTGCTGGGGATTTTAAAGTATGCCCAGACATCTAGCACATTCCCCATGTAGAGAGAGAAGCCCCTGTGTGGGTGTGTTTGTGAGTAGTGTGTGTGTGTGTGTGTGTGTGTGTGTGAGAGAGAGAGAGAGAGAGAGAGAGAGAGAGAGAGAGAGAGAGAGAGAGAGAGAGAGAGAGAGAGAGAGAGGGAGAGAGAGAGAGAGAGAGAGAGAGAGAGAGAGAGAGAGAGAGTAGCGTGTGTATGTGTGTGTGGGTGGATACCTGAGGTGGGTGTACAGTGAGTCCACAGCTGGAAAAAGGATCCTACTTCAAACAGAAATCAGAGAGGTATCACTATACACCACCCACTCACAGTGACAACACACCAGTAGGACGGGGTGGCTATGTGTGTGTATGTTTGTGTGCGCGTGCATGGAATGGACATTGCAAACTAAATAGAGATGTAGACATTGCTCGGACAGTTATATCTTATTTATGGTTAGCATTACTATGCATACCGGCACAGCACACACCCCACATGTGAAGGAACACACATATGCACGCGACACACACTCACACAAGCAAGGTCAAACACACACAAGCACGCACACACACACACGGACATACTCTCACACAAATACACACACTTCTGTCTATAGTACCAAAGCCAGCCAGTAAAACTGTCCCCCCCACACACACACACGCTGATGGATAGCTATCAGTGTGAGAAAGGCTATAATGGCATTGAGTGTTTGGATGCTGCACCCCCCCCACTCCCACACACCTCCGGCCCACCAGATCATGAATGGGGTACTCCCCTCCTCCTGTGCCTCCCCCTGCACCCCCCCACCCCCCGACACTGCATGACTACATGGTATGGTTACATATAGCCCCTAATTGTTACGTTATTGCCACCAGCCTTGTGGAAATGAGCTGACAGCACAGAGAGGCCTTCACACTCTAATGGGAGAACCTAAGGGAGGGCCATGGCTTGTTGATCTGCTTTGTACGAGAGAGGGACATCAGCATATCATCATACTCGAATTGAGAAGCGCTCCTGGCTAGAAGGTTAATCAGTGGGTCTGCTTTGTGGTTCATCTCCCTTTCATTCAGGATTTTGTATTTTCAGGTTTTGTTGTGACCTCTGCTACTGTGCCTCAGTGTAACTATTCCCTGGGATCCATAGAGTGCTACACCACTCTAGTCTACTCTATTATTCTCTACTCTACTATAGTATACTGTAGTATATATACAGTACATACTATACTTTAGTGTTTGTTTGTTTGTGTGGGAGGGAGTGAAGGTTGTATGATGGATGATAATCAGTGTGTTGTTATCCAACAACAACAGTTAGCTTTCTGCTTGTCCTGTGTGACTGAAGGAAATGGGCCTAAAGGACCAATGTTTGTAATACTGTCATACTGACCCTCAAGACCAGCCTTCCTCTAACAGCTGCATCCGGGATATTGCATAACTGCTGTGTTCATGTGTGTGTGTGTGTGTGTGTGTGAATGTGTGCATGTGCGCGTGTGTGAAAGTGTGTGTGTAAAGAGTAATATGTGTGTGTGTTTGAGCCTATGTGCAAATGCCATCCCTCATTCATGTTTTCTGCTCATTCGTTCCAGCCTGCTTCCCCGGACAAGCAGAGCTGTGGACGCTCTCCCCTGCTGATACGTGACGAGCAATTTAAACCTGTTATGTACGTGAAGACCAGGCTGAGCCACCAGCTCATCGGCATCATTTACATGGAGGGACGCGGGGGGCTTGAAAAAAAGAGGGAAAGAGAGGGAGAAAATAGAAGGGGAGAGAGATATGGAGCGCTCTGACCAGTGAAACATACATTCTCCATATCAGTCCCAACCCTGGACTGAGGAGTCAGAGAGGAGATGATTCGTCAGAGGATCCAGATTGTCCCAGGGTCATTTGGATTGGGTCCCTCTGCATGGGTCCCCTGCCCACCCTTCTCCCCCCCTGCCCCCTGCTCCCTGCCCCCACCCCCCACCCCGACCCCCTGGCCTCCTTCCTTTAGGTGTGCCCCGCGGGGGGCAGGCCGGCACCTCTGGAGCCCCCAACCCACGTTCATGCGTCCGTTCAGATCCGTCAGCGAGTAGAGGGGGGTGGGGGCGGCGGGCATTGCGGTCCGGGTGCTGGGCTTCGCCCCACAATGCATTCTTGGGCCCATTGTGCAACGGACCACCACCATTTAGGGGGTTTAAAGGCTCGTTTGCACAATTCCTTTTGTCAGCGACCCTCAGTGCAGAAAAGCAGGAGAGGAGGGGTAGAAAGACAGGGAGGGGTAGGCTTGGGGGGTGCTCGATGAGAAAGAGGGGAGAAAGAGATGGGAAGTGAAAGGAGAAAATAGGAAGAGCGGTGTAGAAAGAGGGTGAAAAAGTGGGGTCTGGTGTTTTTTTTTGTTTGATGTGCTTTTTTAATGACATGGAGTGGCGCTGTAGTGGAGCAGGGGCCTTGGCGTCCTGCAACACCCCAAATCCCTGCATTCAGAGCCCGGGTCACACCTTGCCTGTGTGGGAGATTCCCCGAGGCAGCCATCACACAGCGTTCTCATGGCTCCTGCACACATGTCATCATGGGAACACAGATACCCGCTCAGACCAGTCACATGCTCTCATGGAGTACAACATGGAGTAGTGCTAATCATAACAAGACATTACACACTCTCCTTCTCCTCTTCCTCCCTCCCCCCCACCTCCCCTCCTCCTCCAGTCTGAATAAAAACACATTGTTATCAGAGAGGAATATTTTCCTTTTTCTCTGCGTTCCTTCTAGCATGTGCTTGGTCATGGCCTCTATCTGAGCCCTGGGCTGAGAATGTGTCAGACATGTTTTCTCTATGATAACTCTGTGTGTCTCTATATGTTTGCATATGTGGTGTGTGTTCATGCTGGGTGTGTGCACGTGTGGGCAAGTAATCTAAGTTGCATAACACAGCCCAGCACAGCCGGGGTGCATGTTGATGACATCATTACAGACTGCAGTAAGAGGAGATCAACAGAACGGCCAACAGGATCACTGAGGTCATTAAGGAAACTGATATTGAAATGACTTGGTGCGGTAGTGCATGTACACACATGAAGACACACACGTGCATACACAGCAAACACACACACACACACACAACAATCATTTAAAGAACAAACCCACGGTGTTTCCTTTGGGACTCTGATTTATACACTGGTAAAGAACAGGAGTGTGAGACCACTCATGATCTAGTGAGTTTTTACAGCTGTCTTTGAATGTGTGTGTGTGTGTGCGTGTGTGTCTGTCTGTCAGAGTTTGTGTTTTAAAAGACCAAAGCTCCCCTTGTTTTCAGTATTGAACAGTTCTTTCCCACGAGCATTGTGACACTAGTAAATCCCAGAGCTATTCCTCCCAGCTGGACCTTAACAAGGGCCTCACACACCTGATTTATTGATTGATTAGTAATTGGTTGATTGATCAACCGGCTGATCGCATGACTGAGCAATCTAGGATGTCAAAGGGAGGTCATGGACTCTCACTGTGATTTTTGTGTGTGTCTGTCTGTGTATGTGTTTTCTGCGTGTGACTGCATGTGTGCTTGTCTTTGCGTAGACATGCATGCAAGTTTGTGTTAGGACATATGTGCATTTGTGTGTGTGTGTGTGTGTGTGTGTGTGCCGGGAGCTGATTGCATATGAAAGGCCAGCTCCCAGGAGGTAGGATGGTAACAGGCTAATCTGATAGTGTGGGAGATACTTAAGAGCTCTTCCCCTGCTTTACAACACATTGTTATCATCCAGATGAGATTTACAACCCTGAGAGAGAGAGAGAAGAGAGAGAGAGAGAGAGAGAGAGAGAGAGAGAGAGAGAGAGAGAGAGAGAGAGATAGAGATAGAGAGAGAGCATTCCTTCCTATTGTGTCTCCACCAGAAGAAAGCCAGCACAAGACAATAGCCCCTGACCACTGCTATCTGGATCTATTGTTGCTCATACAGTCTGATGGAGGTCATATCAGCTGGAAACACTCCACTCTCGGTTTCCACAGTCGTGTGAATCGTTCCTGTGTTGTTGTGTAATGATGACTCTTCTTCTTTCAGAGATGCTGTATTGTTAAGCCTCTCAGAGGTCTTGTTGGACGATGTGGAGGGGTCATGACCTCTGCTGGCCTGGGTCAAAGTTGAAGTGGCATGTGGGGTAGCCAATGATGGGGAAGGACAGGGTTGCCATGTCAGGAGCCAATGAGGAGGATTTGAATGTAATCAGCATTCTTTAAAAAAAACTTGAAACTTGAAAAGTTGAGTTCTCCTACTAAAGCTGTTCTCTCTGGATTATTAAAGACAGGAAAGTATTTGGATGGTACTTGGATGGATGAACAAATATAGTTACAACAAATAACTGTACAAATAAGTCATTAGATACTAACTCTACATAAATCATTCAGATAAATAAAGCACAGAACTTTCTTTGATGTCTCTATTCACAGTTGTGGTAGGAATGTTTGTCAAGTCAACATTGGCAGACTTCTGTAGGCTTACACCTTGTAGACCTGTTGTGGGGAAAGGGGGGGGGGGGTCCTCTGTTGGGCAGAAGGGGTCAGGCTATGAGATTCTCTGGATCTAGACTCACACAAAGACGAGGTTCAAGTGTCAATGCACACACAAACACACTCACACACAGTCACAAGTACATACACACTTTCATGGGTGGATGAGTTTGTGGTGGTAGGCTGTAGTTCCTCATCTCAGCAACATTGTAGCAGTGACCTTCGACCTTCTGTCTCAGCGCAACCCTGGAAAACCCTGACTTCTGCTGCTCCTCATTCTCTTCCTCTCGCCCTCCTCCTCTTGTCCTCCATTCCTCCTCTTCTCCTCGCTCTTTATCTCCATCTCTCTTTTTTCTTTCTTTCCATTTCAGTTTCTGTCACCCCCTCTCTTCTTCTCACCCACTCTCTCTTCTTTTTCCTCTCTCTCTCTCTCTCTCTCTCTCTCTCTCTCTCTCTCTCTCTCTCTCTCTCTCTCTCTCTCTCTCTCTCTCCACCCCCCCCCCTCGCTCCCTGTGTTGGGTTGTTTCATGGAGCAGCTACCCACAGGAAGTCATTGACTTCCTAATTATCTGCACATCAAACAGGGGTCGTCACGGAGACACAGACCATAAATCCAGCCCACTCCTAGCGCGCTGCCATGGCCGCCCCAAACAGCTGTCTCTGATTGGGGTGGTGTGCTTCAAACTGCTAACATGTGGGACTTCCTTCTCCCCTCCACACACTGCCTACTGTCTGAGGTCACATAACATACCAGCACTCAGCCCCGAGGAAGAGGGGATGAGGTTACAGAAAGAGTAAAGGGAGAGATGAAGAGAGAAGGATAGACAGATAAATATAAATATAGAGAGAGGATGGGAGGGACAGAATAGAGCAACAGAGCCTGATGATACAGGAAGTGTTGAGTGTTTGTTTTTTTGACGACTGCTCTGAAGTGGTCCAAGATGGCCGACCTCGTCACAGGGCCCTGGGTTCGACAGGAGCGCACGCGGAACCGCACCGAAGAATAAAGGATGGGAGGAGGGCAGGAGAGGAGGGGTAAAGAAAGAGAGTGACAGGCTGTGATAATAAAAGAACCACGGAGTGGCTTTATGATGGATCTCCGGGTGAAAACTGATGACTTGTCAAATCCACCAGCTCCAGCTGTTGCACGCGTGTATTTGTGCGTGTGTGTGTATTTATGTGTGTGTGTACTGCCATTGACACACAGCTGGAACGGTGCACCATCCATCATTCGTGTTAGGCACAGACCAATAGTCCCTCCCCTGCCTCTAAACAGACAGATAGAGCCAGCAGCTCTCTACATGCACTTCAACATAATGAGCTCCACCCAGCATGGGGTGTCAGACACGGGCTCAGGACTCTACAGAGCCGGAGACTCTTCACTACCTACCACTAACATGCTAATGATACACTTAGAAAGTGAAAGAGGCTCTGCTATTGTCTCTAATTCTCTCTCTCCCTCCCCCTGTGTGTGTGTGTGTGACGGGGAGTCAGCTTTCCTAAAGTTTACTACGATCAGCAGGAAACACAAATAGCCCAATCAAAGAGATTGAGGGTTTTGGAAGTGGGGTGTGTGTGTGGAATGGGGAGGGGTTGAGAGGGGCTATTTTATGAACACCGTGGTCGTAAGGACGGCATTGTGACTGGTGATGGTGGAGGATATGGGCCAGTCGTGGCGGACCCCTTTGATGTTGAGGGTTCATGCCGACAAGCAAGTCCCGTTAAAGACCATGATGCTCTATTAAAAGATATATGGTCTGAGACAACCATGGCATTTGGATACATTAGCAGATTGGATTTTAAAAGGGGTGACGTTTAAGAGGAGGCTAGTAAATACTACTGAAGGCTAATGCAAGTCAGTGTGTGGGTAATGAATCAGGCCATGATTGGAAGGGGACATTGTTGTGGGTTTTTAATAGTGTTTTAGAGGAAGCTGTTAAAGAGACTGTTGGGACCATCATTAGATGGAGCAGAGCGCTGTGTCTGCATACTGTCATTATAGCACGAGTGCCGTACCACACACATCTCTCATGTCTAGCGTTCAATCCCACCGACTCTCTCACTCTCTCCCTATTCTCGCTTTTTCTCTCTCGCACTTTCTCAATCTCTCTCTCTCTCTGTATATCAGTTTTTCACTCTTTTTTTCTCAGATCCCTTTACCTCTCTCTCTCTCTCTCTCTCTCTCTCTCTCTCTCTCTCTCTCTCTCTCTCTCTCTCTGTCTCTCTCTCTCTCTCTGTCTCTCTCTCTCTCTCTCTCTCTCTCTCTTCACCCCTAAGCATGGAGATGACAGTGGATGCCCGCAGTCAATATCAAATGTATTTGTTCCTCAAGTTTAAAGTTTAAGTGCAAATTGATGTCAAGGTGTGGTGCCAGGATGCTGAATCCGTAGAAAAAGCACCAGGCTGCTGAGCGACAAAGGGCTTGTCTCTCTGTGTCTCTCCCCTGGGGTGACAGACTTCATGAAGAGAGAGGAGCAGGGGGGGAGGGGGTCCTGGGAGATACACCTCATGGAGGGGGACAGGATTTTAGAAAGTTATGGAATCAGGAAATCCCCACAGTGGACTGGGGGTGTGGGTCTAATCTGCCCTGCTTTACACCCTTCCCCCCCAGGTTTAAAAGTGGCCTCGCTCGATGGCCCTTAGTCAGCACATGCTGGGGTTTGCTTGGGGGAGGAGGGGGGGGGGGTACAGACAATAGGTCCATTCTGCCAACAAAGGGGGGCATTTAGACTGCCACATACCCCGGTGACTCCGGACCGGGTGAGGGAGGCGGGGGGGTTCACTGGGGAGGGAGTGGGGGAGGGACATCAATGGAAAGAGCTGGCTATACAGACAGGAGTCAGCATTGGCTGGAAGCTAAGCTTACCTATAGCTGAGGTCAAAGGTTGGGGGGGGGGTTAGCCTTTGACATACAGAGGCTTGACTGTGGTGGCCGAGGCCTGGTATGTTGGTGATGGTGGGGGGCAGGGGGGCAGGCGGGTGGGGGCGCTCAGGCGCAGCACACTGACACAGCAGTCTGGCTTCACTCTACAGCTGGTGTAGCAGGCATTACACCAGGCTCTGAGGTCCAGCCGAGGCTGCCGTGTGGGCGGATAGTCACTTCTAAACACTGTGTTGATATGTTGTCCTACTGCGTCAAACACACCAGCAAACAGGTCGATTGTCCTCCAGGCTGCATGATCTCCAATGTCCTTCTACCACCTGGACAACTCAGGAGTCTCCCTAGGACAGGTACACAGGTCCTCAGCTCCTCCCCCCCGCATTCCTGTCTCACCTGGGACAGGTACACACTGCTGGTCCTCTACCCCCCTCCCCCCCAGTCTCACCTGGGACAGGTACACAGGTCCTCAACTCTCCTGGACTGCTCAGGAGGCTCCAAGCCACAGCTCTCGAAATCAAAGGCTGACACCCTACACCCGATGACTGAGATGGATCTTAATCTCTACTTTGTGCGCGTGGGGGTGGGTGTGTGTGTGCGCGCGCGCGCATGTGTGCGCGCAGGGTGCGCGCGAGCAGAACAGAAAGCGGGTCGGAGTGGTCCTAACAGAGAGGAAGATGATCCCCTCCCAGTTCAGAGGGGCACAAAGCCACAGAGGGAGCTGCAGGCGTGCTCCGCGGCCTCACAATGCGCCCCGGGAGATCTTTAAGTGATTGTGTTACCGAGGAACAGGTGAACACCGTCTCCATCTCCAGGGCCCCATTTTCTGCCCTCCCTCTATTATGATTTACGAGCTATTCTTCTGCACCAAACCGAGGCTGTTCTTTTGATGGGGCAGCTCCTTGCCACCATTGTACCTGCCTGGCCCTTTGAAGTTCTAAGTCTTAAATGATGATGTGATGGGTAGAGTGCTTAGTTGGCCGGGCTTTTTCAACTCTCTTTAACATGCCGCTACGAGGGAGGGTTCTGGTTACGGACAGGTGTCCTTTATGGAGGGGAGTGTGCTTCTCTGGTGCTTTGTGGGATATCGAGTTCCAGCACACCTCCTCGTCACCTGCTGATTGAATAGTGTGAACCTGAGCAGTAGGACCAGATTTAACAGGACTGTACACTAGGTCTGAGTTACAGGAGAGAGGGGACACGGAACGCCAGATGCTGGTTTTTATTGTTCAACACATCCATGACTCTGCCATGCTGTTGGTCACAACAAGGCATTGACAAATAGATCAAATATGAGCCAAGGTACCAAGATCACATTTCAATATGAACAACATCACGTCAGCTAAATCCAGACATGTGAAACCAGTTGACTCACTGCTCGTTTGGGATGTGTTTTGATGTGTCATGACAGCCATCTCAATGAGGGCCAATCATAGTGCAGGATCATGATGCAGGATCTTTATTAAGGCTATGTGCCTAACAGAAGTGTATGAATGGATGAACAGACAGATGAATAAATTAGCAGAAAGATGGATGGAAAAACGGATAGATGAATGGAGGATCCAAAAGATGAAGGGACGAGTAGAGGTTGACAGATGAACAGATGAATGAATACAAGAATAGAGAGATAAGTTAGCAGGGAGATGAATGAGTGAGCAAAGGAAGAATGGATGAGTATAGAGATGGATGGATGATTAGAGAGATGAATGGAGGAACAGAGAGATCATTGGATGAGCAGAGAGATGACTAAAAGAGCAGGGAACACTAGGCAATTCCAGAGTCTGGTGTCATCATGTGGAAACCAATCAGATCAGCTGTGATCACTTCATTACTCCTGTCTAAACAGACCTTCTGTTAGTTTCCCTCTGGGTGTGTGTGTGTGTGGTGCGTGTGATGTGTGCCAGGGGGATCATGCGTGCGAGCGTCTCTGCACGCCAGTGTGGCGTACATACAAAATGCATATAAATGTGTGTCTGCGAGACAACAACAGTGAATAAACCTGTGTGCGTGTGCGTGGCTGCTCTGTGTGCGTGTGCATGGCTGCTCTGTGTGCGCGTGTGTGTGTGTGACTTCCCCACCGTGCATCACTGACTCCTACACTCCGGAGTGAGCGTTAGCCTAGCTAGCTGCCGGCCTCACCATCTGGTTTGAGCTCTGGGACGGGAGTGGGGGTGGGGTGGGGGGTGATTAAGGGGTAAAGCAGAGTAAATACACCCCCCCTTCACCATCCACTCCAGTACCTCCACCCCCCCCCCCCCCCCTCCGAGTCCCAGCTAGAATACAGAGGGTGGGACAGAACACACAGCTGTCCTCAATCATTATCAGTGATGGATGAACCTAACCCAGGCCCAACATTCACTCAGTCGGTGAGTGTGTGTGTTGGGTGTGTGATTGGGTGGGTGAAAAAGGCTGCCCGTGTGCATGTATGTGCTTGTGTGTACCAGCCCATTGAGAAACACTGAATAATAAATTAATCCTGTCTTGCCATGAATTCCCAAGCTGGGCTTGTTTGGAGAGCGTGTGTATGGTAGAGAGATTTCACCTTGTTGGCATTGGACTCCTGTAGTGTTTCTGTCAAGATGACCTCCAGTTGGTTCTGCAGTGGTGTTTCACTGCCATGTTCTGCCCTACCCAGTACTATCCTCACCTGTCAACATGATGAAAGATACCAAACACAGCACTGAACAGTCACACACACACACAAACACCAGTCGGTCACACTGGCTAGTTCTGAGCTGCATGTTTTTGTGTAACAAGAGGCCATTTTGAATGCCTAAAACAACTTTCTCTATGAAAACCACAGCATTTCCAACGTGTTTGAATCCATGTCGTTGGAGGGTGTTGGAGACTGCCAAGGTTATATGGAGAGGGTTTGTGTGTGTGTTGGGAAATGTGCTTGTGTGTCATGTGTGCATGCGAGCAGTGCACTTGCATGTGTGTGCGCATGGTGTGGTGCGGATGTGTGTGCATGTGTGTGTCCAGTGAATGCAGAGTGTGCTGGCTGGTCTAGACAGTGAGCAGTGTGCCAGTGGATCGCATCTGAAAGGTCTGCCCAAATCTAATCAAATCACACCCAGTCCACCAATCACAGAGCTCAACGCTACAGCTGAGCTAGCATTGCATGGCATAGCTGTCTATGGATCAAAGCCTAACCCAACATCCATCCACTTTCATTTAAATAAGGCTGTCACCTATGAATATCACTACCCTCCACAAGACCAAAATAATTACCACCACCCCTAACCTCTCTCTCCCGCAATGTAGATTTCCAGTAATTAACCTTGTGTTCAATCTAGAGAAGCTTGCTGATGGATGTCCGAAACGCCAGCCCAATCCTCCGGCTGGGCTCCTGTGATTGGATTAACCAGCGATGACTCAGACAATGGCATAGTCTGACTCAACAGCTGTCAAAACCACAAGAGAAGCAGAAATGCCTGATTAAATATGATAATTTATTTATCTTCTGAGAGTAAGGGATTATGGGTGTGGGGAGGGGCCAGGACCCAGGTTAGTCAATCGTCTAATTTCCATCATTAATTGATGACCCTTGTATTGTCTGGGGCCTCTCCTTTCTGTCGGTGAAGACTCCCAGGACCAGAGAAGTTCATGGTGTGCATGGTGTGTTGGGGTGGAGAGTGTGTGTAGTGTTGGTGTGTTGGGTTGAACAGTGTGTGTATATTGTGATATTACCATGCTGCATAGGGAGGGGTGTTGATGGGAGCGGGCTGATTTGCATGGAGCTGAGTTGGTGATTAGATTTCGAGGATGGAGGTTCTGTCAGAATGCAGTGATCCATCACAATGATCTGACAAGCTGGTAGACATGTCTAGAATGGACTGGGTTTTGCCCCTCAGTCACACACACACAGATATCCACATGCATCTGGACACACAAACACACATAAACAAAGGCACACATGCACACACATGCACATGCATGTTTACACACATTCAGTACGTACACATGTGCAGACACACACATAGTCACAAACTGACATACACATTTAACACAGAAGCACAGCCTTACACACCATCATACACACAGCACCAGAAGAGCACATAGGCAGCCATCTCCAGACACCATACACTGTACCACATGTATGCTGATCCATCTGCCACATCAAACACATGAATAACTCCATAACGACAGTCCCATTCAATTACATACATCAGTAATCTACTGTTGGAACGTCTATTGAAGGGTACAGCTATGTCAGGCCACCCGCTATCCCCTTGTCCCTCCATCTCTCCAGCTCTCCTCCCTCCCTCTGTCCCGCCATCCCAGTTCCATTGGAAGTGATAATGATGGGGGGGATATTGAAAGACGAGTATCCTGCCGTTTCTTCCCCGCTCTCCATCTCTCCGATTCATTAACCCGATTTCAGCTGATCTCTGTCCCACATGTGTCAACACTGAGACCCCCCCCCACCCCAGCCTCCACCCCCCCCCCCCCCACCCCAGACCCCCCCCCCAGCCTTACCCTTCAACGACAGATAACGGTTGAGGGAGAGGTCAAAACCAAAATGTTTTTGTAACCTGCTGTGCAATGCCCTCTCCACACACACACACTGTACACACACACACACAGACACATGCATTCTTGTTCATTGATCTTTTCCAACGCCATGTTCAGAGCACGTTGGAGAGATATGCCGCGCCTTCTGACCCACATTGCCGCAGGGCAAGACAGGTCCCAGGGGATTTGTAGTGTACACAGTCACCTCTGGCATTCCCAAGCCATCTGACTCAATCCATGAATGAAGGAGAAAAAGGAGTTGCTGAAACTAACAGAGAGCAGGGGAGGGGAGGGGGAGGGGAGGGGAGGGGAGGGGAGGGGAGGGGAGGGGAGGGGAGGGGAGGGGAGAGGAGAGGAGAGGAGAGGAGGGGAGGGGAGGGGAGGGGAGGGGAGAGGAGAGGAGAGGAGAGGAGAGGAGAGGAGAGGAAAGGAGAGGAGAGGAGAGGAGGAGAGAGGAGAGGAGGGGAGAGGAGGGGAGGGGAGAGCAGGGGAGAGGAGAGGAGAGGAGGAGAGAGGAGAGGAGGGGAGGGGAGGGGAGGGGAGAGCAGGGGAGAGCAGGGGAGAGGAGAGGAGAGGAGAGGAGAGGAAATGAGAGGGAAAGGGTAAAGACGGATGAATGACCAAAGGACGAGAGAAGTAGAACTAAATTCATTGTTTTTGAAATGACCAGTCAGTTCCGTGTACCATGTCCATTCCCAACTTAAAGAGCCAGTTCAACCAATCAAGCCCCCTGCCTCCTCCCTAGTACGTCACCCATGCCCCAGCCCATACTGGAGGCCAGGGTCAGGGTCCTCTGACCCTGGGGGAGGTCACACACACAACCATCCGCGACCATCCGCAACCCTCGACACACAATAACTGCTATTTCACAGCTAAAGTACCAGAGAAGAGTGAGAGGGATGAGAGAGAGTGGCTTGAAAGCAAGAGCGCAGGTGAGAGGAAAAGAGAGACAAAGAGTGATCAGAAAGATGAGAAAGAGAGAAGGAACCATTTCCCTTCCCCAACTCCTTTTTCAAACTCGTAGTGGGTGAGGTGATTATCTTGTGGAGATTACTGAGTGTGAGTGTGTGTGTGTGTGTGTGTGTGTGTGTGTGTGGGGGGGGGGGGGTCAAATATACCAGGTTTGATAAATACATTAGCAGAATATGGGCCTCATCCAAACATAAACTTTTGGACCTGCTACTCGCTGGTAATATAAACTAGCAGACTCTCTAAAGCTTACCTCTGGCCTGAGGTGTTCCTCCCAACCAGATAGCAATTAGTCTCAATCAGAGGCCCACTTACAACGGAGTGTGTGTGTGTGTGTGTGTGGTTGTGTGTGTGTAGAGAGAGGTCTGTGTTGTAGTTCTGTAGGTTGGTTTTTAAAAACGAGGACAGTTTTTTCAGGTCTGTTAGTTTCAGTTCCCATGCTGGTTCATGTCAGAGGCAGTGGTCAAGGTTTGGTTTAGTCTCATGTGCTTCACTGGCAGACTGTGTTTATTAGAGCAGAGGAACCATTAGTTATCTCCTGCCTCTGGAGGTTTGGTCATGAATCAGTCCCGCTACATATGTACAAACACAGAAGCATCCAAGTGATTACTCAAAATAAACATTCACACAATGGGATAAGTATACACACACATGCATCCCCCCCCCCCCCCCCACACACAGACACACACATGCACATACACACAAAGCTTTCTCAGAGTAGGGTTCATACCCATACACATACATACTCTCCCTGCCATGGCAGTGTGACTTATAGCTGTGTGTCTGGGGTACATATGGTCACCACATTAAAGGGACCTGTCATGGGTTGGAAACGAAGGGTCCAAAACTCTATGGACTCTCTCCACACTGACCACGGGACAGAACATTTATCACACTGTTAAGATACAGTCACACCATGAATCACAATGTCAAAGATAAACTTCTATAGTGGCCCGGGAGCATCCCTTGCATCCTATCACACACCCCATTACCAGGCATCATCTCAGGACTGGGCACTGTGAGGCTGGGTGTCACCCTGCCCCCGCCTCTCTTATGCGCAAATCTGGACTTGCTGGACGGAGTCTCTACTTGATGGGTATCACGTCATAGTGTAACTTATTGTCGCATTGCTAGTCATATGTTGATAAGTAAGGGTCAAGATGTGGTCTGATTGGTTGTTCTTGTGTATAAAGGGAATTATGAAGCAGTGTTCTGACAGCATTGTTGATTTTATTTGTTTGACATGTTTTAAATATCTGTTCCATTTAACCTTCCTTTGACCATTCATGCTCTGATTTAACCCATACAGTCAAATAACTGTAATTACATTGGTATTGGCATTATTTTTTCAATGTTAATACATTGTTCAGTTTCCCCTCTTCCTTTAAACCTAGGGGAATAGTTTTGGTTGTTTGGCCGAAAATGAAGCCCCCCACAATACAGTGTCTCTCTCCAAGCCTGCTCCTGCAGAGATACACACTACCCTTCCTAGGTTTCCACTCCAACCCCAGCCGGGACTAACCTGATTCATCTTATCAACCAGCTCATTATTAAAACAAGGTGTGGTAGATAAGGAATGACAAAAATACAGGAAGTAAGCCATGTACCATTGTTTCAGTCATATATAAGTAAGTAATTTGTTGATTATTAATTTTAAAAAGTTGCAGTAGATAAGGAGTTTTTGAAACATAACCTTCCAGAATGTTGTCTCTCCACCACAATCTCTAAATCCTGATTCGAACAATTAACTGGCTGAAAGGGTTAATCAGGGTAGTTAAAACTGAGGTTGGCAGGAAGTTGACTACCTACGGGACAGAAGACACTGGTGCAAACCCAGTTCTAAACCCCCCTTACAGAGCTGAAGGTGTGTGGCGTCAGCAGACAGGGGCGAGGACACGTCATAACCCGCAGAGGCCCAGAGAAGGAGAGAGAGACATGCTGAGCAGAGACACTTAACACAGCAGGCTAGCAGCCGTTAGCCTCACCGCTCAACAATAGCATCAAAGAGCTGTCCAGCTTACATAAGAGGACAGGGCTCACGCGATCAACGGGCTCACAACGGGCTCACAACAATGGCACAACCAAAACCAATATGTACAAGTTACGTACCAGAGCACATATTTGAATGGGTGGATGAGTGGATGGATGACAAAGCAAACAAAGGGTTTCTTTTCAGTTGGGATGTACAGTGCTGGTTGATACTTGTCTGGCTGACAGCGGACAGAACAGCAGAACAACTTTTGGGATTTCTGCACTTTGTTGTGTCCTGTGTCATGTTAAGAAAAACGATGGGACATTTTAAAGAGAGCCCCCCCCCCCCCCACACACACACACAAATGCAAACGCAAACGCACACCCCACCAACCCATCCCACACATACAGATACAAATGTCACTTCACTTTGAAGTTTAGAATCCCCTATATATTTTTACATGTACAGTATATATACTGTATAGATACAGTATAGTTGCATAGGGTCTATTCAAAAATACACAGAATATCTGTCTTTATCTCTTGCTTTCTCTCTATTTCAAAAGTGTGGGTCTCTCTCTCTCTCTCTCTCTCTCTCAGCAAGGCCTATATTCTGAAAACATGCTCTTGAATGGCTATTCAAGAATTTTTTCAATGAAACCTCATTACCTCTCATTCTCTCTCAGAGAGAGAATGAGAGAGAGAGAGAGAGAGAGAGAGAGAGAGAGAGAGAGAGAGGAGAGAAAGAGAGATGGAGAGAGAGAGAGAGAGAGAGAGAGAGAGAGAGAGAGAGAGAGAGAGAGAGAGAGAGAGAGAGAGAGAGAGAGAGAGAGAGAGAGGGGTATTTGGGGGCCGTTCTACAGTACCATCTGTATGGTAATCGTCTTTGGACTTTGGTAAACTTTGATCTAACCCACAGGCCTCTCTCTCTCTCCCTCTCCCACCACCTCCCCCCTCCTCTCTCCCTCCCTTTCTCTCCATCTCTTTCTCGCCTCCGTTTCTCTGTCTCCTCTGTAAACTCAGTAATTACAGTAGCTTCATGTGTCTTTGTGTGTGTACATTACCCTACACCACCCTTCACACACACACACACACACACCATCCACCCCTGTCCCCCCCTCCAGCACCTGCGGCTGCGCAGACTCCGGACCCACGACAGATGGCGGGCCCCCCTGGCATTAATGGCAGCGCCTGGGCACACACACAAACACAGACACACACACACACAAACACACACAGACCTGTGAGGGCTGGCTGGGCACGGCTTTGTCTGGGCAGAGGATGGCCAATGGCTCCTGGATTAACACAACAACAACAAATAATGAACAGTGAAGATGCATAGATATATACACACAGACTTACATACACATTAGATGCAAATTAGACTTCACAAATGTCATGCACATACACAGATACATGTAAAACATACACAAAAAGACACACAAACATATAGCCACATACAAACATACAAACACATACGCACACACACATGTAGATACATACAAACATACACACACATGCTCACCCCCACCCGTTCCCTGTGCTATTGTTGTGACCATATGGAGAGGTTAACTCACTGAATACTGATTTGGTGTTCAACAGGACAATAGTGTTGTCATGGTGGAGCTTGTAATGACGTAAACGCACACACCCTCTTTTTCTCTGTTTCTTCTCTGTTTCTCTATCTCTCCTCTCATTGTCTTTTCTCTCTCACTCTCCTTTTTTCGACACACATACTTTCTCTCTGTGGCTCTATCTCTGTGGCTCTATCTCTGTGGCTCTATCTCTCTCTCCCTCACACACATAAACATCCACACACCGATTTATTTTCACACACACATACACACACACACATTGACTTTGACACTGGTTGTTGGGTCTGTGGTGGGTGTAAGTCCATTAGTGTGAGTGTGCTAGGCTAGTGTTCTAATGTGTGGTAATGAGGTCTGAGCCTGGCCATATGTCTGCCCTGCACAGGCAAGGCTGGCTCCAGAGACAGCTCTCCACTAAAACAATTAGCCTCATTTCACACAGACAGGCTTACAGTAGCATGTGTGTGAGTGGACAGTGTCTGTGTGTTTGCAGAGGGGGGAGAGGGCAGGGGTGTTTGTGTGTACAGCTGACTGGCACTCCAGAAAGTGTGGTTGTGTGTGTGGTGGGTGGGTGTGTATCTGGGAGCTTGTGTCATTATGTCCTGCTGACAGGTGTCTGAGAAGTGTTGCCTGGTGTTTCAGATGTTGGTTGATAAACAGTCTTTGTGTGCTCGTTCTAAAGACTCCAGACAGTCCTCCAGTCCTCCGGTCCAGTTGAAAGTCTTTGTGTTTCTCCTGTGTGTTACAGTATATGCTGGTATTGTCTATCACATTGTTTTGCGGCTTTAACCAAGCAGGATAAAGCATTAGGCAGATGGTGTGGACTACTCCCTTGAGGAGTCACACAAACACACACACACACACACAAACACACACACACACAAACACACACCGGACCCCTGTTATGTAATCCAACAGACAGAACGCCCCCCTCTAAGAAGCTCAGTCTCAAGATGGCTGAAGTCACTACAAAGTCTCTGCCCCCCCCCCACCCCCGCACCACAACAATACACACACAACTACAGCACAAATCTCACAACAACACACACCAAAATAACATGCACACATGAAACCACAATACAGACTCCGATGCCAAAACTATGTGCAAATACTGTAGACCACAAGACACACACCACACAAACGCACACTATAAGAATGTACTGTCCAGTCTATGCTGGCCAACACAACATGACCCACATAGGAAAGACAAGAAACAGACCACACAGACAAACGTTTAGGCAGAGAAGACACCCACACACTCTGTCAGTCCACCATGCTTTGATGACCCTCCCTTCCCTGGGAATATATTTTTGTTGCACTTTCTGAGAATCTACGACACTGGTCTCCCACATAACCCTAACTCCTCAACCACACACTCAACCACACATACAGATTTTTTACCTAACCCTTACTCTTGTAACCATACTCCTCTTCAGGGGCCTTGTTAGGGGAGCAAACAGGGGAGAATCCGGGGGAGAGAGAGAGAAAAGGAGGGGGGGGGTAAGCAGGGAGGGATGGGAGAGGAGAGAAAGGGAAGAGGCGAGAGGTGGGGTAGGAGAGAACAGAGAAAAGAAGAGGGAGACAGAGCAGGAGGAGAGGATAGAAAGGGAGGGGGGAGGTGAGCCATGTGGCTGATGTTGGTAAACAGTAACCAGCCATGCCTGGGCACTGAGGCGGACTCACACACACACACACACAGACACACACACACACAGACACACGCACTCCCGCCGGACAAAAAATAGAAGAAAACGCATTCAATGCTCTGAGTCTGCCAGTCAGCAGCTGCTCCAGTTTCCATAGCAACGAGGGAACAATGCAGGAAGAGCAGTGAGTGTGTGTGGGTGTGTGTTCCTGTCCACTTGAAGTGTGTGTGCGTAGGTGTGTGTGGGAGGGTGTGGGAGGGATGGGGGGGTTCGCTGCAGGACACTCTTTTATTCCTTTGTGAAGAAGAGTATATCAGGATGAGAAAATAACAGAGAAAGACATGGAGTAAAGGAAAAGAGAAACACAAATCACAGAAAGAGAGCGGGGAAACACAGGAGAGACAGAAACAGAGAAAGAAAGTGAAGGAGTGTTTATTACTGTTGAAGTTGAATGAGTCAGAACCACACAGAGAGATATTTTTCAAGGTCTATTTATTTTTCAAAATGAGGTATTTCAAAGTGCTATGAGTTGAAGCACTAGATGTACAGTTTAAGAATGAAAAAAACAACAATCTTATATCAGTTTACCCAGTTCTCTGCACCCGATAGTTACAAGTATATAAACAAGAAAGAAATAAAGCAGGAAAGAAAGAAAAGAGTGAGGCAGGGGTACGGGGTGATAAAAACACATTTCTGTACAAAATAATTATTTCATATTGAGAAAGGAAAATGTCAAGGTGACGTGATATCTAGTGAGAACTCATTTTCATACGAAAATATAGGTGTACATTTTAGTATGTATCAGGGTCACACTAAAGCATTAAGGGGTGGATTAGTAATATGGTTCAATACAAAGAAGAGAAATAAGGAAAATAAACAACAATAACAACAACAACAAAACAATATATTGTTATATACAAAGTTTGGTGACCCTCTGAAAAGGTGGCCTTACAGTACGTTCAAATGTATAGAAAGTTCCAGTCTAATTATTGGCAGCTTCTTGATGTATAAAAACCAGACCAAAAAAACTCTACAAAACAAGGCAGATTGAGTATTTGTATCTGTACAGTATCGTTATTTACAAAAGTGTCGGCTAGCAAGGTGCACAGTTATTCATCCACTGACTGTTTCAGCACCAGTGAGAACAAGATAGAGGAGAGCTGGAGGAGCGGAGGAGGAGTGAGGAGAGGGGATCGAAGAGGAGGAAAGAAAAGTGGGGAGAAGAGAGGAAGGGGGAGGCGAAGGGAGTCTACAAGTCGTTGTGACATCGTATTTGGAACCTGGAGGTCAGAGGTGGATGTGTGTCTTCAGTTTACAGTGGTGAAGGCAAAGCGTGCTGAGTCTCTATGTGAGCTTTGACCCACAGCCCCCTACTTGTTGGGGGTCACCTGGTTTGGGGCTAGCGTCACAGTGAGTACAAAAAAATACAAGGTATAAAAACAACAATGAGAGAGAAGGATGACTGGAGTCCCCTCCTCCCTCCCACTCCACCTGGTGCTCTTGTCCTCGGCGTGACTGGATTGATAAAGTAAACCCTCAACATTCTCAACGTCAACAAATGTGCAAAAAAAGTGGCAGCAGTGAAAGTCCGAGTGTCCCAACAACCCCCTCGGTCTCTGAGACTCAACCGTATATATGCGCGTGTGTGGTGTGTGTGTGTGTGTGTGTGCGTGTGTGTGTGTGTGTGTGGTGTGTGTGCATGTACGTGTGGATCCGAGCGTGTATATACTGGACAGGACTGCGTGTGCATCTACAGAGAATGCGAAGAGGGCTCATGGGGGTGTGTGTGTGTGTGTATAAGATGCCCCAGGTTAGCGAGTCCTGGCCTGATCGAGCCGCCTCATCAGCTGGTGTCTCCGGGCCGCCAGCTTGTCTCTCTCCTGCTGCAGGCGCTCGCCCTCGGCCTCCAGGGAGACCAGGTACTCGGCTGCCTTCTTCAGGATCAGCACCTTGGCCGCCTTGTCGTTGTGGGCCAGCTCGGGCACGTGGTCGCGCAGCGCGAGGAAGCTGGAGCGCAGGTCGTTGCGTCGCTGGCGCTCCAGGATGTTGTGGTTGCGTCGCCGCTCGCTGTCCTCCGAGTCGGAGCCGCCGCCCCCCCGCGGGCTGCTGTCCCCGCAGGCGCTGCGCTTGGAGCGCGAAGACGAGGACGTTGTCACGGAGACGGAGCTGCAGGCGCCCGTGGAGAGCGAGGATGAGGAGGAGGATGAGGAGGAAGAGGAGATGGTTCTGGCGGAGGGTCGCGGGCCGTCGCCACGGTGTTTCTTGGAGGGCGGGGCGGGGTCGTCGTCGGAGGCGTAGGGGGAGGGGGCAGCATAGTTGTGCTGCTGCTGGTGGACTGAGCTCCTCTTCAGGATCAGCTCCTGGGGCGCCCGGCTAGCCAATCGGCTCACAGCACCGGACCCCGAGGAACCTCCCACCTTGGGCCGCACCGAGATGGTGACGGTGCCGGTCGCCATGGGTGACATACCGTTGCGTCTTTTCTCCACGGTGACCACGTCAATCTCCTCCTCGTCCTCGTCATCCTCGTCGTCCTCGTCATCCTCGTCCTCATCTTCGTCCTCGTCATCGTCTCCTTCCTCCTCTGAGAAAGAGAAACACAGCGTGAGTGACGATGAATGACTAAGACACCAGCTATTTCGACTTAATCTGTGGTGCTAACAGGTGACAGGTGTGTGTGCACCTGTCTGTGTGTGTATGGGAGAGGGGGTGCAGGAGTATTGCTCAGCGAGACTTGTTTGCACAAAGAGTAATGCTCAGTGTCAGTCAGTTATGCACTAATTCACACTGAGGCCCTGTTTACCTGTGCTCTTTCCCTCTCTCTCTCTCCTTCTCTCTCTCTCCTTCTCACTATCTTTCTCTTTAACCTTTAGAGGGAGACTTCAGTGTCTGGCAAGCTGTCTATCTGAGCTGGTCTGGTAATTTCTCCATATCTCACTGAACTTCTAAATTCATTCAGCTTCCACTCAACACTCATCTACAGCTCAATGCTCTCATCGTAAAACCTATATTACAGCCCAAACTTATCATAAATCTTTCTCTTTGAAGATGAGAGGAGGTGGAAGCTAAGTCCTGAGTGTGAGAAAGAAGGGGAAGACAGGGGGGAGAATATGTGTGTGTGTGTGTGTGAGAGGCCCAGTTAAAATGCCTTTGCGATAATGGCTATCATTATCAGCTAAGCCCCATGCAGTACAGTGTGGCATTTTACAGTTTACTCGAACCCACATCAGACGCTTCACATACACACGCACGCACACACTCACACCTACACACACACACACTCTGGCTGGCACAGCTATCAAAACAGCACGATGGCAGAGGGCTCAGCTGGGTGTTAGGGGGCGTGGCCCGTCTCACCACATGTGAGTCTGAGCGGGGGCTGTTTGGTATGTGAGCCCCCACAGCCCTGAGCAGAAGGCTGGGTGGGTACACAGTCTAGCTGGTAGGCTGTCAAGAAAATGAGGATCAGTAGAGCAGACTTGGCCGAGAAGTTGCCTTCTTTGTTTCCTGATGCAGCAGAATGAGTAGCGAGAGAGAAACCTGTGTCCTTTAGTTGTAATGAATAATGTGATTATATTGTTAAAGGCATAAACTCGCAGTCATAGCCTATCTTATCAGTGTTTTCCGTCTGAACTGTTGATTCTGTGGTAATCCCATTATCTTCAATATAGTGCCAAAAAAGAGGAGGGGTGTGGGTAGAATTTGGAACACTAGGGTAATGTGTATTCTAAAACCTTCTACCGTTTTCTATTTTTTCTCTCTAAGTCTGCGGCGCCTCTTTGATGGGGAAATGAAGAGCGCGCAGTTAAAAGACACACAAAGAGTTAGAAAGAGAGAGAGAAACAGAGAGATAGAGAGAGAGAGACGCGACTTAACGCTGCAAGCGGCGGAAGAGCCCTGCAACCGTATTATCCGCAGGCTGGCGGGGCGGCAGGCGATCGGATCACCCTTTAAGCCGAGGCGCTGGAGCGGCGCCAGGAAGACAGCTGTCGAGAGGGAGCGCTTGTTCAAAGCTGTCACCCCTTAAAAGAAACAGGGCCCTCCTCTAGCTTCTTTCTTTAGGCCGCGGTCCAGTCAGGGGGCGGTTTGGCAAGCCTAGTCTAGTTTTCTCTGCCAAGTTGGAGGTCTTTCTACTACCGTTTAGCAGCCGGCCCACAACAAAGACCGTTGGTGTTCTGACTCACGTGAGTTTTGTTTCACGGACGATGCATGCTTAAAACGAACGGAAGTTGAACAGTTAAACGGATTCCAATTGTTCTAATTTGTGGCAAGCTCCCTATACAAAGACACAGAGTCCTTATATTTCCATGTAGTCCTTTGTTATAGCACCACTTGCCTACACAATGTTAGGCTATGTTATGCTCAGATCCCGCAACAAAGGACAGGATTAGTGAAATATGTCAGCAGCATTGTAACACCCACGGCGCTCAACATATTTCTCTAATCCGTGCGTGATCATAACTTGCACCAAGCCGTGAAACAGGCACTTTATAATGTAATCACTTCTATTTAGCACGCTCTAGCCTGGCGTTGCTGCCTGCACAGTGGCGACGAGGATACACATCACAACACGAACAGCGAGACCGGTGTCTTTTAGTAGGGTAAGGCTGCGATGCCAACTGGGTCTTAGTTCGTAATGTACACACAGTCCCACGTTTACTGCCATCTGCCGGATGAAGCCCCGGTCTATTACATAAACCTCGTTCACTGTGTCACCACTCACGGCTATAGTGTGTGTGTGTGTGTGTGTGTGTGTGTGCGTGCGTGCGTGTGTGTGTGTGTGTGTGTGTGTGTGTGTGTGTGTGTGTGTGTGTGTGTGTGTGTGCGTGTCTGGAATGTAACGAGGTAATCGGATTCAGGGTTAGTCATAGGGGCTTATGAACTCTACTTCCAATCAGCAAGCTACTACTTCAACTCCAGCTAATTATTGGCTAATAATAACATCACTAATAATAAGCATGGACATTTATTTAATGTTATTATAGGCTATACGTTGTCTTGTATACGTTGTTACTATAGGCTACATTTCATCAGCAGCCAGCCCACCCTAGCGAATCGGTGCGTTTTTCAGGCTGTTGTGTATCAGCTGTTATAGAGAGCTCAACAACAAAGGCGCTTTTACGCATCTTCACCATAAGTCACTCACCAGAGTCGCTCGGAGTCTCCTCGGCGCTGCAGCGGGAGGAGGACGGGACGGTCCCGGCTGGACCTGTGCTGCTGCTACCGTTTCTTTTGTTGACAGGGAAGGGAAAGACTATGGTAGGGTCCACACACTCCGACTCGGCACGGCTCAACTCCGGTGCCTTAACGATTACGTTTTTGCTAACTCCGCCGCCACAAGCGGTCGCGGAGGAGATGGCTTTGCCTAGCTTTTCGGTAACGACGCGCTCGAGCTTCTCCCGGGCTGAGAATCCGCTCCACATACAGTCATGGATGATGATGGAATTGGGGTTACTATCCAAAGCGGAGCCGAACAGGTCTCCGTCTGACGTCCCCCAGACATCGTCCTCGGGCAGAAACAGGAGCTCAGAAGCCCAGTCCAGAGGGTCGCCTAATCCAAAACCCACAAGACCGGAATCCCCGGACGCGTTGGCCAACTCTCCCGGTAGCGCTGCTCGACTGGGAGAAAGGGGCGGCGTGGGCAGCAACTCGAATTTCTTCCAGATGTCCTCTCCCGGTGGCGCGGCGTCAGGACCGCCGTGGTAGAAGTCGTCCTCGTCCGGGTAGAAGCAGGGTTGTAAGGAGTCGAACTCCAAGTCGGAATTTTTACTTATTGTCGCCGGCATTGTATCCCACATTTGAAAAGCCTTCAGAAGGGACAAAAATACTTTAGTCACAAGATTCTTTCAATTAAATGTAATTTCACCTGAAATAAGTAGCCTAACCCGATGACGGTCAAATCTAAGACCAAATCGAGCATCTTCACACAGTTCTAAGTAACCGACACCTAATTCACAAAAAATCCCAAAAGGGAGTGAAGACTGTGACCCCAACTAGGTCCCAGTCACCTTTCCATCTTAGAGGATAGTGATGTTGGAGCTTCAGAGTACACTAGCGCATTATAGTAGCCTAGCAGTCTTTAACGTCTTTAACGCTTGCAAGATCAGTGACAATCCTTACATGTTTAAGTAAACACACAGGACCTACAACAAAAAGACAGCACTGAGAGAGAACACAAAGGAAGTGCTTCCTATCCCCTCTGAAATAGGAAGAGGCTCACCTTGCCCTGAGTCGTGGTATGTTTTCACTCTTGCAGTCAGTAGTAGACTCAATTTGAGCGCACATCTACTCGTGTGTAACGCAGACAGTTCTCTGACACACTTTGTATCAGGCGGTGCTGTGTTATACACTCAAATCTCTGTGTTGGAGTCCAGACTCCGCCCACACAGGGCGGGGCTGTCGGGGTTGGTGCGGCGGGGCGCGCGGCAGACGGGCAGGCAGGATGGCTATGTGAGCTCGAGACTGGCTCCAATGACTCCCAAGCGAATACAAAATCATGTGCCACTGCATTTATGCATTTTATGATTTGTTTTCTCTATACATACTAAACATATATATATATACATTTATGGTGGGCATATTATCAACGAGTAGCCTAAATGTAGTCTTGTTTTCTTTAATTATATAATGAATCATTATATTATTCAAATAAAAACGCGTTGTAATTTCCCCCCACGAAAGTGTACTCTTGTGCTTGTAACAGAGTCGACTGATGCATTACCCAACCCTTAAACACTAGACCAACTCTTACCATTGTCTGAGGGGCATTGAGGTAACGGCATACCAAGATCAAAGAGTCAGACGCCTTGCGCCCCCCAGTGGACTAGGTCAGTACTCAACAGTACTAGACGCGCATCTTTCCAACTAACTTAGATCGAGGGTTACATCAACAAACTGTTCGTTGTTTTCTAGAAGCTGAATTTGACCGTACTCTGATACTTTTTTACACGCAGGAATTCGCTTGTTTAAAAAACAGTCAAATCTACAGCCTTTTGTATTGGCTACCATGCTCTCTGCCTACCCAACAGTCTCTGCAAACAAACTCAAGCGCGATGGGTCTGTTGCGTAACCACAGGCGGTGACTAGCCTTGAGTCATCCCCATTCCCTTTTCTAATGACAGGTTTGTAGGAAATCTCATCTGTAATTATGCTTTCGCATTGGCAAGGGCACAGAGGTAGACCTTGACATTGAGCTTCTTCAAGGGAACAGCTTTCAAACAAACGCCCAATGACATCTTTCTCGTTGAACAATAATGTGCCTATGAGAAACGAGAATGCAGAGCAGCTGCTTCTCTACCCCAAAGGGGTCAAGCATATATGTTTGTGTGTGTGTTCTCTATGTATACATGTATTGTAAATATAGGCTACAGTATTTGAATAATATACATGAAAAGCTTTTTGATTTTGAATTAATGCGACGGAAGAGATATATTGGTATTTATATTGGTATTCAGTGAACAAGAAACCAGTCTAGTAGGGAGGGTTGGGGGAGTAAGGGAGGTCTGGGGGAGGCAGGGAGGTCTGGGGGAGTAAGGGAGGTCTGGGGGAGGCAGGAAGGTCTGGGGGAGTAAGGGAGGTCTGGGGGAGGCAGGGAGGTCTGGGGGAGGCAGGGAGGTCTGGGGGAGTAAAGGAGGTCTGGGGGAGGCAGGGAGGTCTGGGGGAGGCAGAGAGGTCTGGAGGAGGCAGGAAGGCCTTGGGGTATAGGTTGGTGGTGGTGAGTGGGTGTGAGAGAGCTGTCTGGGAGGTTGTGAGTCTGGGGAAGGGAAGGAGGTCCCTGGGACCAGGATGTGACTCTGGGGGGCAGGGGATGGAGACAGGCCCGAGTCGGGACTCTCCCCTGTGGGTCTCAACTGGTCCAGCTGGACGGAACTATGGACCGCCCCTGACCCTGCTGCAGAAACAACTTCCACTCTGAGAGCAGAGAGGACATGGAGAGGGGGAGTGAGAACTGAGAGAGGGAGAGAGAGAGAGAGAGAGAGAGAGACAGAGGGGGAGAGGAAGAAAGAGGAATGAAGGCAGAGTAAGGAAGAGAGAGAGAGAGACAGAGAGGGGCATCATGAGAGATGTCCCAAATGAGAGGGAGGAGTGGAAGAGGGGAGTCGTGTGGTGTATCTGCCGCATACAGACAGAGAGAGAGAGAGGGCAGAAGGAAGGGAGGATAGGAGAGAGACTGACTCCTGGCCCTGTGCTATTCGGATCTGGAGAGGGTGTGTGTCCTGGCTTCAGGCTACCAGAGGTTGGGCATCTGTGAAGTGTTTAGCTTCTACACCACATCAACTTTACACGCATAATCAAACCTCAAGTACAGACTGCACTTTATGTTAGTCTGTGAGGATGACAGGTTTGTACATGGAAAAGCCTTGGATTTAAAAAACATGTTTTGGAGATGTTGTACATTTATTTAAACTCAGGACACACTTTCCTATCCTAGCGTTGTACATCCATGGATAGAGAAGCTTAGCCTGTGTGGGCCACCATACATTCCTGAACATGGAGCTTTAGACAGAGGTTGCTGTGGCTTTCTCGTGGTTCAGTGACATGCAGGCTTAGATCCATGCACACACACACACACATACACACTCTCACACACACACACTTACATACACTCACACACACACACACACACACACAGAGGGATGTCAGAGGTGAGAGTCTACTGGCGTCTGTGTCTGTTGTTTTAACAACAATAGAGTAAGAAAAGGGGGGTGCAGGGGGTCATGGATGGTTAAGCAATTGGGCCAGTTTGTATAAAGGATTCCTAAGTGTAGTTCAGGGTGTGGTGTATGACAACAGTCCTCCATCCGCAGGGATGACGAGGAGACGGTGGCCCAGATGATGACGCTCACATCTCCACAGCAATAATATGACAGGAAGTGATGTCGTTGTTTTTTAATGTGCTGGTAAACCAACAGGCAACTGGGAGAGCTAAAATAAATAAATACATCTTTTTCCTGCCATCATTTCCTCACCGTACCACACAGACACTTGGTTTAGTTGCACTCACATCTAGTGTTTGATTGCGTCAGGGCTGCAAGGTGGTTGGTGGATGGGAGGGTGGGTAAGACTAAAAGATAACACCAACACCCCCCCACACACACACACACATGCACACACACTCGCACACACACTCCCTGCTGTAAATGCAATCAGCCTGAAACTATTTAGGAATGAACCCTTAATCTGCACATGTTCTTGTTGTTCGATTTCACATATGTGTGGAAAATATATATGGAGCATGGACACAAAGATATAGAGGATGTTTTTTCTTGACTTTGCTAACCATCTGCATTAATGAGCTCAACATCATGTACACCTGATAAATAGGTGACAACATTGAGCTCAGGAAATGTTTGTACCTGAAATGTCATCATCTCCTTAACAGAATCTGCCAACTGGAGAGGATGACCAACAATGACAATAATCACATCCCACAATCCAGGGCAGACAGGGCTTTAATTTCATGTGTGGCCTCTTGGGTAGTGTAGTTTTATGGCTCAGTCTGGGAAAGTCATTAGAGACTCTTTCTTCATTCATCTGGACTGTCAGATTCCACTGAGTAATCTGTCATAAGACCCATGTTCCCGGAAGGTATGGTGGCCCACACAGGTCAAGTTATACCCTGTCCAAGAATGTCCAGTGCTAGCAAAACCATCTCCTTTCCAAACAAACCAAGTGCCAGTGTGTGTTCCTAATTTCCTCCATTAGATTTTCAAACAACGTAAACCTCTTCAGCAGCCCCCTCACCCCTCCCCTCACCCAGTAACCCTTCCCTCCCCCCTCCCCTCACCCAGTAACCCTTCCCTCACCCCTTCCAACATGTCCGCTTTGCCAGTTTCAAATTCTAAATTTGATTTCTAAATTTTGATTCACGCCAAAGGTAATTTAAAATTGCTGCCAAATGACTTATAGCCCACACAAAAAACAACTGCAAGTTGCAACAAATCTCAAAGGAATCTGAACATGAATTTTAGCATAATACAGTGTTCTAGTCCCATATCTCAAACAAACATATCCCAGCCTTCCTCAATTCTGTCTCTCCTCTGTAGGAAGAATATGTTGATGAATATCGTGTAAACTCCCAAAACATTTTGTTTTCCCATCTGTATTATTTTGGGACAACATTTTCCCATCACTTTTCTATTTTGGGAGTTACAGTAAGTTGGCTGAGAAACCAAACTGGCCTCTGTTCTGTCTACACGGCCAATTTCAAACCTACAAGCCTAATTACGAGACGGGAGAGAGAGAGAGAGAAACAGAGAGAGAGACAGAGATCAAATGTGTCATCATGAAATCTATGCTATGTGGTTCTTGTCTTGTCCCATCTCGTCTCACTTTATTTACATGGATCCATGTGCTGGATGTGCCTGCAGGCCTCCCTCCCTTCTCATCCTACATATGATGAATCACGCTGGAAAGAGTAAAGCTTCCTGATATCCACTCGAATGGAATTGCTTTCATCCACTTGAATGCATTTGCCAAATGACATTGGTTCTCACAGATGTACTCTGTGGTCTCCCTCCCTGCACAGGTAAATGCTTGTCTGCCGCGTGAGAAATGGGCTAGTGTTGGCAGTTGCCACGGAGATGAAAAGTAGGAGCGTTCTCAATGCAGAGTTGTTTGGATGATATAAACTTTTGACATTTGGGTAGATACAGTTTAAGTACGTAAGTTCAAGTTTTGGAACGTACGATGGCTGAGCGGTTAGGGAGTTGGGCTATTAATCAGAAGGTTGTTGGTTCGATTCCCGGCCTTTGAAAAAGGACGTTGTGTCCTTGGGCAAGGCACTTCACCCTACTTGCCTCGGCGAGAATGTCCCTGTACTTACTGTAAGTCGCTCTGGATAAGAGCGTCTGCTAAATGACTACATGTAAGTAAACAGCTAAGTACCCCATTTAGTTTATAGCTTCGCAGCCCACCTCTGACATCAATGGATTGATGATTTTTGGAGCCATTCAAACTTAGTGCTGCTGTCAGTGTAGCCCAGTGTAGCCTAGCATCATGACAGGCAGGCATAGGGGCATGTTGATGTTAACTCCAAAGAGGTTAGCCAGATGCATTAGCCCAAGCTAACATAACAGCTGTATTTCCAGGTGAGGAATGTTCTGAGGCGTTTCACAGTGAACGATGGCCAGGTATCTACTGTATACCTATGAGGGCTCTTTCTCTGAGATGAAAACTGATATCCAGTTCAGGATGGCTGACTTACAATAGAATCTCAGTGGTGATTTCCAGGTATGATAACTGGATGTATGTCTGTTACTGAAGATTCTAAAATGTCTGTATAGCTTGGTTTGACATTGAAGTTAAAGAGATAGATAAACAGTTAGATAAAGTTAAAAGTGAAGTGGATAATAACATAAATAATAATAATTTGAGTGTTACCAATCAATGTAAATCATATATATATATTTAAATATATAAATGTTTTGCATTGGTTTCTGTATTGATTTCTGTTTATTTATTCAGTGGATTGATTGCTGTGAGTCTTCTCAGGTCCTCATACCAGCGTCTCATTGTGAGGTAATTGTGAGCTGTTCCTGTTGCATGGATCACATTACTGGTTATTGATCAGGAATGACCAAGGATCAATGCCCATGGCCCTGAAGGTGAACATCATTAGAAGTCCTGACGATCAACTGGTAATCAATATCTGTGATTAATTAGCATCAAGGCACCAGCCATCTGATCCAGTTTCCAGACCGTCCGGTAAGCCTTCTGTCAACGTGACTCCATGGTCAGTTTCATCACCGTCGCCTGAATGGCGTGTCACAGTGAAATATGTCCCCTTTAAACTTCTTCTGGCTCACCCTGGGAGAAACATTTAACCCGACTGTTTAAACTGTTGTGCATAAATTCTACATTGGGCAGACAGGTTTACTGCCCTATTGTTGCTGTTTTTACAGAATGGAGGCTTTGGTGAGTTTGTGGGGTCGTGAATCAGAGAGAGCCTGGCCTGTCTGCTTGTTGGCTTGATGGGGCTGGGGGGTGGAGGGGGCGGGGGGGGCAGCTTGGGGGTCACTCTCACACACGCTGCTTCCACCACCTCTTAAACACACTCTGCCCTAATGAACACATGCTGAAATGATCACCTCTCGGTTGGCATGTGCAAGTGGTTCATGCGTTTGGCGTGTTGGTGTGTCTGTGTGTGTGTTCCTGTGTGTGTCTGCAGTTTTTTTTACGTGTTTGTGTGCATTCTGTGTGTTTCCTTGTCGCTGTCATTTCTTTTTTTGTCATCATTTCTTTCCGTCTCTGCTGCTGGCCTGAGCCACTGTGAAAGTAAAGAGTGCTTGACTGGTTCCACATGAGTGTTTCTCTGTTGATGGTGTAACTACCGGTGACCCCCCCTGATGGCCAGGCTGGCTGTTAGCTTTGATAAGAAGGCTGATAAAACCACGCTTTCTCTATTGATAACAGTTCCGGAGAGCTCGTTTGATGAAAAATGTCCTTTGTTGGGAGATAAGAGTGTGTGGAGGGAGGAGAGGGCGAGAGAGGAGGGCGAGAGGCGGTGAGAAGAAAGAGAGATAGGGCTATAAGTGACTTGTCCTTTGTGACACTGGTACAGCCTGGGATAAGGACTCTGTACTTTCCAAGCAGTCAAAGTTGTTTTGTGTACGATTATTATGCACACCCGCATGCACGTGCAGGAACAGGTATTACAGAACTCTTGTCGCTCTCTCTTTCTAACCCTGAGACTTTTAACACAGATATTCTCTCTCACACCAGTACACACATACAAACACACACGCACACAAACGCACACACAAACACACGTGTTACCCTTGCCCCCTTGTGAACCCTAGGTAGCTCTCATGGAGGTCAATGAGCTTTTTAGTTGCCCTCCCCCCCATCTCCCTCCCTCTCTGCTCCCTCTATCTTTATGTTTCAGTGTTTGTTTTGATCCTCGGGGGTCATTAGCTGGACTAAATGTTTACCAGCTCACAAAGGGAGATGGTTAATATGTTTCAACACATCCATTACTCAGCTCTTGTCACTGCTGTAAAGAGCATGAAAGAAGAACTGGCATTTCAGGACCTACAAGTATTTCAACACCTCTGGCAAGAAAAGGCTTTAGTGTAGGTGAGTGTGTGTTTGCATGCATGGGAGTTTGTGTGTGTGTGCATGCGTGGGAGTTTATTTGAGAGTGTGCGTGTGTGTGTGTGTGTGAGTGAGTGTCTGTGTGTGTCTGGGTCAGGCTAAAGAGTTGGTACACCCCAAACATTCCACATATAGGGTTGGGTTCCGAGCCTCTGGGTCAATATATTAGTTGTGACATCATCAGATGGAGACGAGAAAAAGATGCGGAGGAAAGAAATGGAACGTTGGACTTCCTGCAAACATGCCCTGTCATGCTCCTATCTGATATAAAAGACTTACGAGAAAGAGGGGGGAGAGAGAGGAAGAGAGAAAGTGAGAGAAAGTAAGGAATTTAGCCACACAGTGAAAACATTTTCCACAAAATAATAACAGTTTGAGTTGGAGGAGGTGTGAAAGAGGAAGTTGACCCAGTAAATCAACAGGGGATGCTGGGAGCTGACAGGAAGTTGAGCTGTTGGCACCATGTGAATGCTATCTCTACTGATAGGCTGAACCCTGGCCTAAACAGGAAGTTGGTGGTCGGGGAAAATGGCTGCCGTTGTGGCGTGAGCTCTCAGTGGTCAGAGAATCCATTTGTCTGTGTGATGAGTGATCCCTTCCTCCTGCCTTTCTGTATGGCTGTGTGTGTGTGTGTGTGTGTGTGTGTGTGCATGGTCATTCGTTGTGTGGATATCTGGTTAGCAGTTATACTGTGTGGGATTTGGTGGTATTTTAAGTAGTCTGTAAAGATCTTTTCTGAGTCAATTGTGTGAGTGTGCATTTATTAATTGTGTAGATATCTGGTTAGCAGCCATAAGTATGTGTGTAAGTATTTTGTAAACACAGAAACCCATGCCAGAGAGTATTTGTGACTAAGTGAACGACTGTTTATAACACCTAAGTGTTAAATAGCTGGACGCCCCCCTCCCCCGCCTTAGCTAATGAGATGTGAATGACTGGAGAAGGGGGGATGAGGGGGGGGGCACATCTCTTGATCTCTCAGCGGGATGCCATCCCACCTTTGAAGTCCTCATCTGAGGGTCTCAGGGTTGTCATGGTGATGCCCTGTGAAGCATACCCCAGACCCCCCCCAGCCCCCCCCCCCCCCCCGGTGTGATTGTTGTATTGACAGGCATGCGGCAGCCTTCTCCCCCTCCCCCCTTTCTCTCCTCCTCCACCCATCCTCCCCTCTCTCAGCATCTCTCATTGGCTCTGAGGGGTGAAGGGCCACACTGACACGGCTCCAACACACCCTATTTTACCATCACAGCCCTTTTTACAAGCAGCATCACAAAGGGCTGAACACCTCCCCTCAGATGCCCTGAGCCTACCTGGACCCTCAGATGCCCTGAGCCTACCTGGACCCTCAGATGCCCTGAGCCTACCTGGACCCTCAGATGCCCTGAGCCTACCTGGACCCTCAGATGCCCTGAGCCTACCTGGACCCTCAGATGCCCTGAGCCTACCTGGACCCTCAGATGCCCTGAGCCTACCTGGACCCTCAGATGCCCTGAGCCTACCTGGACCCTCAGATGCCCTGAGCCTACCTGGACCCTCAGATGCCCTGAGCCTACCTGGACCCTCAGAACAAGGAAAACCTCTGACAAGGGAAAACATACAAGTTCAGAAGAGCACAGTCTGCGCAAGAAAAAGATATTTAGAAAGTATGTTAAGTTAAGAAGAAGAGTTCATGTGTGTTAAATGGAGTATAATCAGTAGGAGCAGATTATAAACAATCCAGATATAATTAATATATGCATATTATGCAGTCTGTGTGTGTGTGTCTGCATATATGTGTGCATCTGCATATCTGTGTGTATGTGTGTGCGTGTGTGTGTCTGCATATGAGTGTGTATGCTTGTGTACGTGCAGATGTAGCAGTGTAGCTGCAGTGATAGAGTTCACCTCCACAGTGGAAAGAAAACCTGCCAGACATGACACACAGCTCCATCTGTCCAGACTTGGCCAGACATGTGTGTGTGTGTGTGTGTGTGTGTGTGTGTGTGCGGTGATGACGTACACACCAGGACTTACTGATGGTTCCCGTTTATCATGTAAGCATGCTCACACACACATGTACACGTACACTAAAATGCAGAAGCACACTCACTTGTCAATATTGTTATTGATTATTGAAGGAATTCCAATGAGGGGTTTCGTGGTTGGGTTCCTGACTGACACTACAGGCAGAAGACCTGTGACCTGTCTGCCCTGTACAAGGTTAGTAATCTCACTCTCTCCAAAACCTACCAGCTCCCTTCTGTCCACTCCACTCTCTCTCTCTATATATATATATACAGTATATACAGAAAGAGAGAGAGAGAGTACAATACTTTCTTGGTCCACTAATGGGATACTTCCATCAATATACAGTGTCTGTGTGCCTCCTCAGTGTGTGGCTCCCATATTAGTTCCTAAAGAGTGCAGGGCCAGTAATCTCACAGTAATCACGGGGCTAAATTTAACTGTGTGTGTGGGGGATATCAAGCTTAAATCACAGGCCTGTTTATCATTCTCTGTTGTGTATGCGACTGGATCAAACGGAATGGCGATCTGATAAACACATGGGCTCTGTGTGTGTGTGTTTGTGTGTATGGCTGTGTGTGTGTGTGTGACCCTCAACAAGTGTTTGATAAAAAAGAGGGATTGAAGAAGGAATTTGGGTGTATCATAGATTCTGTGTGTGTGTAGATTCTGTGTGTGTGTGTGTTTTTGTGTGAAAGAGAGGTAAAGCGAATGGAGGAGTGTGTGTGTGTGTGGAGTGCATACAGTGGGAGTCGTGACTCGTGCAGCGACGGGATAAGGAAACAGTTACCTTGGGGACCGATTGTGCTTGAGTGGAACGGGGTGGGGGGGGGGGCGAGAGGAGAGCGTAGTGAAGCAGGAAGACAGATCGCCTGTGGCAACCAGGACTTCCTGTAAAAGTCAGGCTTGAGAGTAGGAGCATGACTCAGGGGGAAATGGTTTGTAATCTCAATAATCAGCGTGATTACACTCTGCTAGACCCAGCCCCGGCCGCGGCCTACCACCCAGCTCCAGCATTAGCTCCAGCGCCAGCCATGTAACAGAGAGCCGGCGGTGTGTTGCATTCAAATAGCTCCCCCTGGAAAACATAACAGCATAGAATGCATCCATAGCAAATACAGCAACATTTCTGTGGCTTTCATTAAATGTTAGATTCCCGTTTAAAAACAACGGCCTGGCCAGATGAGGAGTGATACTGCTCTCCAGTTCTCTTCTGTCTAGTATATCTTTCATGTCCATAGCTGCTGTCCTTTTCTCTATTGTAGATAGAGAAAGAAAGGGTGCCGGAAAGGAGGGAGTGGCATAAAAGAAAATAAGGGGTGAAAGTGAATAATGTCGTGAGAGGCAGAGATTTAGAGACAAAGAGAGAGAAGGAAAGACAGAGAGAATGACCGAGTAAGAGAGAGAGGGACGAGGGATATAGAGAGTTGGGGTCAGGCAGGAGGTTTATCAGTGACTCTGCATTCTCCCAGTATAGATCCTTTGTGTATAAACAGCCTGTCAATTATGGCCTTGACTCTTCCTGTTTACCTGTCCCAGTGACCTCCTTTTTAAGAGTGCCGAATGAGTCCTCTGCTCTGCTCTAAACACACACATGCACACACTTGCACACACACACACACACACACACACAGCAGCACATAGAGATGTACACACACTCACTAACGGGGAGACAGAACGTTGTGGGGAGGCATTCTATGATTATTTTAGCTCTGGTGAAAACAAAACAGTGTGTGAACTTTTAGGGTCTTTACTAATGTGGATTTGCAAACAGACAAACTGAGCTGTGTGCGTGTGCACGTGTGTGTGTGAGTATACAAGTGACGGTGTGTCCATGTTTGTGTGTGGCCTCACATTTGGGATCATGTAAGGCACTGCAGAACGCAGAGAGAACATGCAGAACGTAGAGAGAACGTAGCCAGCTTGGGGCCTCAGTCTCTCAAAAGCCCTTTGTAGGATCACAGAGGGACTTCCAGAACATCTCAACAGTTGACCCATTGAGTTTGAGGGGAGCCTCTGGTGTTTGCTCTGTGCTGTACAGAGAGCTAGATGGCTATCTCCAACTTCAGTCTGGATCCTGACCAGCATGGACGGGGTCTTTTGGTGGTCTTGGTGCATGCATGTGCGTGTGTGTCTGAATATGCGTGTGTGTCCATGTTTGTGAGTGCATCCATGTTTGTGTCTGTGTACTGTACATTTGACTGAATATGTGTGTGCATATATTTCTCTCTATGTGAGTGAGTGAGTGTGTGTGTGTGTGTGTGTGTGTGTGTGTGTGTGTGTGTGTGACCGGGCCTGTGACCGAGGCCTGAACCTGGACATAATGGCGTTTCTGTTCCTGCCATCCCTCACTGTAATGATACTGTAAACCAAGGCTGCAGCCCTGAGCCCCTGTCCCTCACTGCTGCCCCTGCCCCTGCCTCTGGACCTGGACACACCAGCCCAGTGTTGGCCTGTCTGTCAACATGATGGGTGACAGGAGGAGAGAGGCAATTTAAACTTAATGTATTTTAATTAGCAGCAAACGGAAAAGGGGGGCCTTCCTCCCTCCCAGTCCTTCTTCCAGTGTGTGGGTGTGTGGGGGGAGAGGGGAGGGGGGAGGGTCTTACCCCACCACTGCCAAAGAGGTTGTGGGGTGAAATCAGCAGTGCCTTGTAGCTACTATTAGTAAATGAGCAGTAATGTGGCCTGATCATCTGTGCTAGACAGGACGTTTGATTTTGATTGGTTCCTCTCCCTAGCTGTGTCCGAGTGCACACAGGAAGTGCTTGTTTGTTCCGGGCTGTGCTGTTTCCTGTCCATCCGGGTGTGTGGGAGTGAGTCTGTGTGTGTTTGAGATAGAGTGTATTTGTGTGTGTGACACTGTGTCCGTGTAGGAATGTTGTGTATTTGTGGAAGTGTGTGTGTTTCCAGGTAATCAGGCCTGTAGTGTTACTCCAGAGCTTCAAAGTGCCGTCCAACGGCAGGATGGAAGCGGGTTGCAGCCAAGAATGACATCACTACATGCCCCAAGAAGGGACTTCCTCCCCACACAGGAAGTGAAGGCGCAGCTGAGAGGGAAAGGGCTTTTCCTCTCCTCTCCCCTGCTTTTTTCCCGACCTCCTTCGTGTTTTGTCTCAGAAGTGAGATAAATTATTTTCCTCTCTCTCTCTCTCTCTCTCTCTCTCTCTCTCTCTCTCTCTCTCTCTCTCTCTCTCTCTCTCTCTCTCTCTCCCTCTCACTCTCTCTCTCTCTCTCTCTCTCTCTCTCTCCCTCTCACTCTCTCTCTCTCTCTCTCTCTCTTTCTCTCAAAGGAAGTGTAAGCTGCTGCGTTAGTGAAATGCAGATACAACCACACACACACATGCACACATACACACCCACTCAAATACACATGCAAACACGCCCACACACAGTCCCATTCAAACACACACACACAGTAGAGGCCCCTATAGGACTTGGGAATCCCCCTATAAAGAGATCATCCATCATGACTGGACAGGAGAGGGGACAGAGAGAGGCTGTGTCGCTGGACTCAGAGAACCACAGAACATGGCCCTTTTCTGGCCCCGGAAATCCTTCCGTTCTGTTCTCCAGAACCTTCCACAGCAGAGACAGCTGAACTGCAGCAGTGTTGGACACATTGGTTCTTTACACCCAGGCCTATGCCTCCAAGTCTGCATGTTTGTGTGTTCATATTAGTGTTTAGCTGTCGCAAACCTTCACCTTTCACTTTTATTTGGAACTGCAGCTTCCCTTACAAAGTATGTGCTGCTGCATGTAGTAGGCATACCATTCAAGCTGTTGTCTAATTGGTTGATACCACTTCAGCTGCATAGGTGTCAAAGGTGCATAGGTGGGTCAAAATAGTCAAAAAAGCATGATTGTTCACACACTGCAAAGTTCTACCGGATGTTGATGGTATTATCTTGAATTTGGGTGTCCTTTAACTATGTATTGGGGCATACTGCATCTTTTTGTGGCTCCCTAAATAGTGTTGTTGTATGGGTGTTGGGATGCAGCCCCTGTCACCCTGAAAGATGTGTGTGTGTGTGTATCCGTGAGACACACAGAGCGAGAGAGAGACAATTGCCAGCACAATATCACTGGTCGGTCACGTAAAGCTCTGAGTTTCAGGCCTCGGTTCCAGGCCTGAGCGGGCCAAGCGGGTGGAGCGCGGGCGGAGCGACAGTGAGGGGGCTTCTCCCCAAGATGACGCAGAGGAAGGACATGTTCAGTTTTGTTTGGTTTGAATCGTGTTTCTTTTGATGAGTCTCCGTTGTCTGTCTCAGCCCTCCTGAATTGTCTCATCTGGCTCTCTGTGGTTGTCATAGTGTGTGTGTGCGTGCGTGCGTGTGTGTGCGTGTGTGTGTGTGTGTGTGTGTGTGTCAGTACATGTCCTGGGGGGTGACCAGGCTCATGTGACTGATTAGAGAAGGGGAGGGGCTCGACAGAGACAGGGTCTGTCTGTCCTAACCCTACCCCTACCCTGGAACCCCTCCACTCCCCCCCTCACCCCTCCAGACTGGGAGATCATGATGGACTGGTCTGCCCTCACCCTATATCCACACACTTCCAGTCTGTAGACAGGTTCCAAGGTTGTACTAGTTAGCGACTGAGTGAATGAGTGAGTCAGTGAGTGGAAGTGTGTAATAAGTGTCGGTGAATGAATGAATGAAATGTTGAAAAAGTGACATCTGTCATGTGGGTTGTGGGGAGAAGGCATCAGGGCCCAGACTTGAATCTGTGGTCGAGACACACTGGATGTTGGGAGGGTCAGCGGGCAGAGTGGGTCCCCTGGTCCTGGGGGGAGGACGGGGGTGGGGGGCTGGAGGAGCAGCCAGGGGGTCTGATGGCCCAGGGACATGGTGCTGGAGGTCACCGGGTCCAAACGGGCCAGCTGGAGAACCAGTGGGACCCAGAGCATAATGAACAGCATTCATTTATTACAGGAATCTCACAACTGATGCTTATCTAAAGGATACATTGTTCAAGTACACCATACAGGATGTGGAGCACTGTTGACCGTGTGTATGTGTATGTATAAGTTAGAGTGTGTATGAGGGGGGTGGGGGGGGGGGGGGCTGTGTCTGTTAGTGTATGTGTCTGTGTCGGATCTCTGACAAAGGAACAATTTTCCCTGTTGCATTTCAAGGCTGTGTCTCTGTGTGTGTGTGTGTGACAGTGAGGGGATCACACTGTCATAATGTTTAAAGGAGTTTGACCTAAAGCTTTCCTGTGTCTGTGTTCACTGAGGGGGAGTTTCTGTGTCTCAGCCAGCGCTGGGAGAGAGGGAGGGTAAACAGAGTTCCACCACACCCTGCATGGACCCTCTTACCCTCTGTCTGCCTTGCTGTTTAAAAAGCGCTGTGTGATCAACACTTCACCCGTAGCTTGTCTTTATCCCTACGCCCAGAAGTAATAGCCCACTGTCCCATTAGAAACAATTTAGTAATAGTGTATATGGATGCGTTGGTGCTTTTATATTGTGTGTGTGAGAAAGAGAGACAGAGACAGGAAGAGAGAGAGAGAGTTGTACATGTGTGGATGTTTGAATCTCGGGAGGTTTCTGGCCGTATGGTTGTTTGGATAGCAGATGTGTCCATGTTTGGCAGATTGAGGATAATAAAGCAGGTTTTGAGAGCACGTCCGTGGCGTGTGGGGTGGGCTGTGTTAATGTGTGACCCAGCCGACCATATCTACAAATCTGTTACCATTTACCCCAGTGGGATCCTCTGGGCCTCATGAATGCCAGACCAGTGGTGTTTGGGATGGGGCAGGGGGGTCACTGACCTGGATGCACAGAGAGGAGCCCTGTAGCTGGGCTCGGGCCTGGGAGGACGACCCCTAGGTGCTGGAGGAGGTGGTGGTGGTGGTGGAGGCCAGCTGTTGTGAGTTAGTACTGTCATCCCTGTGCAGAGAGCCTTCAAACAAGGTACTGGGATTACTTTTCCTTCTAATATTACACAGCTGACCAGCTGACCTCTCCAGATCCCTCAGCAGACATGCAGGAGATGGGCGGGGCTTCACCATGGCAGACACTTGACAGGACCTCAGAGAACCCTCCTGCTGTTCAATCAATAGAGACGATCAATAACCCAACAACGGTCCCGCAACGTGCCGATGTGGTTCTTTTACAACAAGGAGTATGTGTTTATGATTGCAAACACGAAGGTTGACCATACGTAGCTTCTCTTCAGACACAGCAGAACCCATCTCATACCCATCTCCCCACACACACACACACACACACACACACACGTAGCAAGTGTCAGCACCCGCTTTCAGTCTTCATCTCCACTGTCTCATCATCATGGTCGTCTTTCTCATGGGAACCATGTCACTTCTCAGTGAGCGTGCAGGGTCTCCTCTCAGCACCGCACACTCTGGGGTCACCTCCCTGGGGCAGCTTCAGGGGTCACAGGTCACAGGATCACAGGCTCCACAATGGCCAGGACTGTTGATTGTTGATGCTGGGCTTGAAGCGTTGAGAGGAGAAGGAGGAGGGGTGAGGAGGAGTGGATTAAAGGAGTAGGGCAGGGAGGGGGTTGGTGGATTGTGCGTATATATATATATATGTGTGTGTGTGTGGTTTGTGGGGGGAAGGGGGGTGGGGGGGTTGAAGTGGACCCAGACTTCCTATTCGCCAGACCACCATAGCAGAGGAAGCCTGGCGGACTGGACTGCCCTCCGAGCCTGTGTTGATGGGATCTCGGCTCTTTGACGAGGGAAATTCAATTTCCTCCCTTTGCACTGGGTTAGGGTGGGCTCTGATTTTATAGCTTGGCCTAGGAGTGAGGCTAAGACACCAACATGGTCGCAATGATGCCATGCTGAGGAACATTCACCTGGAGCTCAATCAGTCAGTTGGTCTTGAAGTAAACCAGTCAGTCATTTCCAAAGCATTACCTTTATATTGTATAAAACATTACACAGACACACACAAGACAGACAAAGGGAGAAAAAAAACTAATTCTACCACACGCACGCACACACATTCACGCCCAAACACACACAGACAGACAACGAAAACAAACACTAACACACTCTACTGCACACACACCTGCATTCTTAAATGGCCTGCCAGGAATGTCAATTACCTTTGTGGTGTCATTTGTGTTGTTGTTGACTGTTTGTTTAGGTCGGCGGGGGAGCCAGATTGGATCTCTGAGGTGGTAGAGAGAAGATGGGGGGGAAACCATCAGTCTCTCTCTCTCTCTCTCTTTTTTTTCTCTCTGTCTCTCTCTCTCATCTCTCTCATCTGTCTCTCCCTCTGTCCTCTCTCTCTCTCGTCTCTCTCTCTCTGTCTCTCCCTCTGTCTCTCTCATCTCTGGCTCTCTCATAGACACACACACACTGCCATTCCTACGTCGGTGTGGCTGGGTTTTGTCCCTCCCAAATGTGATTTGTTCCTGCTCTCGTGGTAAAGATCTCGTTTCCCAGAGATCCCTGGTAAAGAGGTACCTGGAGGCCCCTGGTTTGGCCTGTGAAGTAGAGGGATACGGAGATAGCACAGAAACGAGTGGAGCTTGAAAACGTGAGGGTGTCGTCTTTGTGCTAGCAGTAACAGTAAAGATTAAAGAGTAGAGGATAGGGCTGGAGACAGAAGGAGAGAGCACAGAGGGGGGAGGGAGAGAGAGTTGAAGAGAGACACAGAGAGTGGGGGCTGAAAGGTCATCTCTGCTCTGGTATGCTGTGCTGTTTGGATTCGACCACTTGTCCTCCTCTTCATTGGCTTCCTGAATACACACACACACACTCTCTCACGGTCACACACATTCAAACACACTCAAACACGCATACATGAGTGCACCTAAATCCTAAATGTACACACATCCAGGTACACACAAACAGCACACAGCCCCCCCCCCCCCCCCCCCCCCCGAAATCCCGAAACAGGTCTGGATATGCATTGGCACCCCACTATCCAACCGTGTAGAAAGTACAAAAAAGACCAGCCAGAGAGGTGTTAAATAGACTAGATCAGACACATACAGAGGTGGTATATAGACTAGATCAGACACATACAGAGGTGGTATATTAGACTATATAGACTAGATCAGACACATACAGAGGTGGTATATAAGACTAGATCAGACACATACAGAGGTGGTATATAGACTAGATCAGACACATACAGAGGTGGTATATAGACTAGATCAGACACATACAGAGGTGGTATATAGGACTAGATCAGACACATACAGAGGTGGTATATAGACTAGATCAGACACATACAGAGGTGGTATATAGACTAGATCAGACACATACAGAGGTGGTATATAGACTAGATCAGACACATACAGAGGTGGGATATAGACTAGATCAGACACATACAGAGGTGGTATATAGACTAGATCAGACACACAGAGTGTTTCAATAACAGACTCCACTCATGGAGCTCAGGCGATCTGAGAGGAACCAGAGTGATTCTCAGTGGGCATCTGATTGGACATCGGGTTAAGCTGATAAGATGAGTGAAGGAGATTCCAGGGATGTTGGTCTATAGTGCTGTGGCCCACCAAACCTCCACAGTGTCTGTTGGTTTTATTATACATGTGACTGTGCATCTGTGTGTCAATCCAGTGTGTGTGTGTGTGATGATGGTGATGTGGTGTGTGTGAGAGAGAGAGAAAAGTGTCTGTCATTGGTGTGTGTCTCTACCGTTGTGTGGTGTGCTGTGTGAGTGTGTGTCTGTGGATAGTTGTGTGAGTGTGTGTCTAGCTTATCTTTACCTTATTCGCCTAGTTTATTTGAGTATGTTTCACTAGTCTCTTTGATATAGCTGTGTCATTATGTGACTTCCTGTCGCAGAATACCCCCCCCCCCCCCCCCTTCAACTCCCCACCTCAGCGGCTCAAGAGGCAACAGCACTCAGGGTTCATGGGTCAGGGGTCAGGGGTCAAATGCTGAGGTCGTAACGATGTCCAGACTTAGATCCACTAACCAGAGATTCTGTGTGCGTGTCGAATGTAGTGTGTGTGTAGTGTGTGTGCAGAGGTATTTAAACGGTGAAAGGAAACTGTCCATCAGTATTAAATCTGAAACAATTTGACTGTGTCTCTACATTTAAATCCTCTGATTTCCCTTCTGGCCTCTCATCAATACTACCCCACCCCCCCTTCCACCAGACACACAGCAGGGAGGACAGGCAGCCCACTCTGTCTCGCATTCATTCCTACTTTCATTTGTCCACTCAGTTCTTCATTACACATTCGTTTATGCATTTATTCATTCACTATTGATTACATGTGGGTCCAGCTGTCATCAGTCCCAAACAGATGATCAGTGTGGCCCTGTGTGTGTTGTGCGCGCGCGTGTCAGCACATTATGTGTATGCTCTGAAAGTGTGTGTGTGCCTGTCAACACGCGGACGTGTATAGTCCTCAGTGTGTGTGAGTGAGTGTCCGTGTGTTTGTGTCTACACATGTATGTTAAGGTCTTAGCATGTTGTGTGTGGGGCATTTTGTTGTGTGCAAGTATGTTTGTGTCTACATAAGCAGGACCTAGTGTGTCGGTGGTGTGTGTGTGTGTGTGTGTATGTGGTGTGTGTTGTGTAGAGCTGGGACACCCAGGGAAGGTTTGTGAGTGTTAGCAGACTCTGCAGCTCTAATCTGCTCCACTCTGTCCTATGCTCACCTGTCAATGAGCCAATAACAGATCATCACATGACTGATAACCAAGTAAGTCAGGTGACCCCTGCTATAAGTCCTGCTGTGAGGCTTCATCCATACATCTGCTTACAGACCACTCCTTACACTGTAAAGACCATCCCATTCATCTGTATCTCACACAGTTTATAAGTCAACATTTATATAGTCCACTTTAAGGCTTAGCTGTGACACATTTAAATATCTGTTTACAGTGTGTGAACGGTGTCATTGTGGTGTGTGTTTTGGTTTACTATGGAGGCTCTGTGTTTATGCTAGCTAGTTAGCTTCATCACCTCGCCCATGTTTAGCAGAGTTTCATGACTCAACGCTTCCATCAGTGTGTCAGCCTCCATTCTCCGTAAACAAGACATTCATTAACATACATGAAAAGGCAATCATTATCACACACGCTCACACAACACATACATTGAACCACACAGACATGCAAACACACATTCAAACACACACAAACACTCCTCCCTGCATCAGTTCCCAGCACCAGAGCTGGAATCCCAGTGTGTAATCTCTGCTCTCTACAGGGATGATGATAGACCTCTCTCTCTCTCCTCAGTCCTCCATTAGAAGGGATCCTGACTCGCCCCACTCTCTTATTATAGCCTCAGAAGATGCCACACACACACACACAATTTGGGAGAAGACCCCTTTGTTTTCACCAGGCCCATCCCTCTGCTCATGTGTGCATGCATGGTTCTCCCAAACAGACGTGATGCACAAACACCATGACGGAGTACAACCATAGAAAGCAGTCAGGCCCAACCACTATCTCTGCCAAGCTCAACTGACCCAGAAGCTCCTATTATTAGCACCATGCACTCCCAGACCGACACTCTGCTCTCATCTGGCTGCCAGAGAAAGCAAGCAGACCAAAGCTCACTCGTTTGTCAGACATCTGGCTTTGGTTTGTTGCTTTTTTTCTGTATGAGGACCAGTGTGTGTCTGTGTGTGTGTGTGTGTTTGTTTGTGTGTTTAAGGCAAGAGTCTTGAGTATGAATAGGTTCATGGATCAGAGTGCCATGTGTTTAAATACCCATTGATGTTTAACAGTAATCTATCAGCCAAACACCACTGATCAATACACATGTTTAATGCTAATCATGTTAAATGCTAATCTTGGGCTACGCCCCTATTGATCCCTCATGTCCTGGAAACTGTACCAGGTGGAGCAAGTCTGACACAAAACACACACAAAACACACACACGTACAAACACACATGCAGGCAGACACACACACACACAGACGTACGTGCAGAAAACCCAAAAGTACACACACATCTGAGAGAGTTTGTTTGATGAAGCTGGGGTGTGTGGAGACAAGCTGTTGTAGTTATTGATCAGCTGCCATCAGAAGGACAAGGTCGCTGGGTCATATGTCGCTCTGGTGGACGCTGCTTCAACACACACACACACACATTTCAGTGCACAAACTTCGACACACACCTACACACACTTCAGTGCACACACATCAAAGAGGCGGGAGCTGGGCGGGGTAGGTGGAGTTGGGCACGAGTGTGTGGGAGGAGGCTGAACCAACATCATTATGCAGTATTTGATCATGTTGAAGGCAAGGCCAGTGGGGTCACTGATAGCTGACCACCACAAAGACCGTCAGACTGGAGAGGAATGGGTGAGTTAGGATGAGGATTGGGGTTAGGGGTAAGGTTTGGGTTTTGGTTATGCTTGGGTTAGGATGTTTGTGTATAGGTGTGTGTT
>NC_085025.1:8074546-8096493 GCF_963692335.1 Osmerus eperlanus
GAGTAATCCTACCCGGGTATAAGTGCTTCTGGATAGACGGTACTGTGTGTGGGGTGGTCAAGGGGTCATACCTCTGGGTCATAAAAAATGTCTGGATGGAGCGTCAGGCAGCGGATACTTCAGATGGGTGAGGAATGGGTGGATGGAGAGAGGGAGGGAAGAAGGGGAAAGGAAGGCGGGATGGGCAGTGTGTGTGTGTGTGTGTGTGTGTGTGTGTGTGTGAGAGAGACAGAGAGAGAGACGGAGAGAGGGAGAGAGAGAGAGAGAGAGAGAGAGATGAGAGATGAGAGAGAGAGAGGAGAGAGAGAGAGAGAGAGGTAGGTTTACCATTCATCTAGCTCAGTCCAGGGCCCCCAACACTAACCCCCCCCCTATCCCCCCGCCACTTCCAGTGTGCAGCTTCATGTCGTCCATCTTCACTTTGTGCAGTCCGTGTTTATCCTTTTCAGTGTCTTTGTGTGTGTGTCTGTATTGACACCCATTAGTCAATAGTTCAGAGTGCATCTCCAGTCATCTGTCTTCACAGCACATTCTTACTGTCTGTCCCTGGTCATTAGTGTTGCCTGTGTGATGGATTGATGGATGGAGAGGTGAGTGGGCTTTCTTTACCATTCATAATAATACAATGTGAGGTTCTGTCTGTCTGTTGAACTTTAATAATGTGTATCATTATACAAACAAACAATGTATATCGATTCCTCTGAAAGAATCAAGCTCTACGTGTGAAAAGACAGTATCACAGTCTGAGAGCTGCTTCCTGTGTGGAGGAGGAGACAAGAGAGGAGAAGGGAAGAGAGGGAGAGGGGAAGAGAAGAGGGAGAGGTGAGAGAAGAGAGGGAGAGTAGAAGAGAGCAGAGAACAGAGGAGAGGGAGAGGAGAAGAGGGAGAGGTGGGAGAAGAGAGGGAGAGGAGAAGAGAAGAGAAGAGAGAAGAGAGGGAGAGGGAGAGGAGAAGAGGGAGAGGTGAGAGAGAGAGGGAGAGGAGAAGAGAGCAGAGGTGAGATGAGGCTACACATCCTCCTTCACTCCTACATAATGTGGACTGTCTGTAGTGTTGGCAGAGGATCAAGGTGAATACAGAGTGTGTGTATGTGTGAGAGAGAGAGAGAGAGAGAGAGAGAGAGAGAGAGAGAGAGAGAGAGAGAGAGAAGAGAGAGAGAGAGAGAGAGAGAGAGAGAGAGAGAGAGAGAGAGAGAGAGAGAGAGAGAGAGAGAGAGAGAGAGAGAGAGAGAAAGAGAGAGAGGGGGGGGGGGAGGAAAGAGAGAGTGCACTGCGTCTGTGTTTTAAAGCCCTCATTAGCAAATCGTATCTCCCCTGACTTCACCAGTTTAACACAAGCCACCCCCCTCCCCCTACTCTCTGCCTCTCAACTAAATGAGGTTAATAAACCTGAGCGTTTACAATCATCACCAGCCCCCCTTCCATTCTCTCTTCCTCGCCATCTACCTCCACCTCTCTTCATCTTTTCCACCACCTCTCCACACCCTGTCTTCCTGTCTTTCATCTGACAGTCCTTTCTTTTCCTTTTCCTTCCCCCTGTGGATCTCTTTCTTCCCCTCTGCCTCGCGCTGCTGTGCACCAGGAGTCTGGGGGTTCCCTCCCAGAGCACCAGCCTTGCAATTAGAGTTCTGGAGGAGAGGGATTCCAGCTGTGAGGGGAAGTGGTCTTCGTGTGGAATGCCCTTGGTGCCCCGTAGTGGCCAGGTTACATAACTGCACCCTGCAGTTTGAGCGTAGCCCTCTGTAGGTCTCCCTCTCTTTAGTGCTCTTGCTCTCCCTTTCTCTCACTTCGTTCCATACACAGACGTACACACGCACTCATGCACACGTGCACACACACGCACACCCACACGCATAGCTAGACCACACAGCTGCGAGATCCCAGTCATGGGAAGGGTCAGGATGACCCAACAGGTATTCTAACCCATCAAGGAGAACAATGTCACGTGTTTTGACCCGGCTGGCAGGATTTTAAGCGATGCAACCACACACACAAAAACACACTACACACGTACACACAAACATACAAGCACACAAATACACACACACACACACAGTGACAGGAACAGGGGATGATATGAGTCAAATGGGAGGAATGCATCAAATAGCCTTGGCTGGTCTTATCTTAGCTGAATGTGGGAGAACCTTCTCAGAAGCACATGGATACATGGTCCCAGGCCTGCTTTTGACCGGGCCAGGGCCATGCAGCTGGGGACTGTTGTACTGCATGCAGATGGGAATGTGCTGTGTTGTGGCGTGGTGGTGTGGGTGTTGGCTATGACAGGAGTGGTGTGGCTTCGGATACGCACTTAACAGGCATCATTAAAAAACGGTGAGAGTTGGCAGCGTATATACTGTGTACACACAAACACACCATCAACATTTGACCCTACTACACACACACTGCCAAGACACCATCAAAAAAGCCATTTCCTTCACTTTCCTTCTCTCTCTCTCTTAGACAAAAACAACACATCACATAAACACACAAACACACTCACATAATGTATATAGACCCCCCCCCTCCTCCTCCCCCAAACACACACACCTCCCCATCCCCGAGTGATACAGCCCTAGCCTTGTGTAATAGGTATGTAGGTGTGTGAGGGTGATTTCCTGCTGTCAAGATGATTAAGAGAATCTTTCTCTCTCGGTCCAACCCCTTTCCTGCCTGGGGCTAGTGTGATCTCCTGTACTGGGCTGCAGGGCTGCAGGGCTGTAGGGGTGGGGCCTGAAGAGATGGAGTGTGCACGGCTGTAGGGGTGGGGGCTGCAGGGCTGCAGGGTTTCAGGAAAAGTGAGCTGGGCACGATCAAAGACACTTTTACTGCAGCTCTGCCCTTATGGGCTAACACAGTGCAGTAATGTAGCCCATGATTATAACCCTTATGAGATTATAGGCTGTACGTCTACACAATCACTCATCCTGATCCAACACAGGCATGATGCTATCACCTTCAAGACCTCTCCGCTCTATTAGACTCTCCAGTATGATTACACTGTAAAGCTGTCTGTCTGCTCGTCTGCCTGGAGGTCAGCAAGTCAGCAAGTCAGCCTGTCAGCCAGTCAGCCAGGGGCAGCAGCTGCTTTTCCTCGAGAACCTGTGAGGAAGAAGCAGCTTCCTAACAGCTGTCTGTCTGTGTGTGTGTGTGTGTGTGTGTGTGTGTGTGTGGGAGAGAGAGAAAGAGAGAGAGAGAGAAGAGAGAGAGAGAGAGAGAGAGAGAGAGAGAGAGAGAGAGAGAGAGAGAGGGAGAGGGGGGATAGAGAGTGGGAGGGAGGGAGAGAGAGTGGGAAAGAGAAGTACGGAGAGAGAAAAGGAGAAAGAGAGAGTGAGAAAGAGAGAGAGAGAGAGGAAGGAGAGAAAAAGAGATAGCGAGGGAAATAAAGAGAGAGAGAGAGAGAGAGAGAGAGAAGAGAGAGAGAGAGAGGAGAGAGAGAGAGAGAGAGAGAGAGAGAGAGAGAGAGAGAGAGAGAGGAGAGAGAGAGGAAAATGGCAGCAGGAGTCCCAGTCTGGCCCAGGGACTCAGAGACAGGAGCAGACGGGCCTGTCGTTTCCCTGGTAACATATGGTGAAACTCAAGTGTGTAATTTACCTAGGTCTACGGGTGGCCCAGAAGAGAACACACACACACAAACACACACAAATACAGTGTCCCACAGTGTAGCTCGAGTGTTATTCACCTGGGTCTATGGGTGGCCCAGTATCCCGTTGTTTATGTCACACACACACACACACACAGTAAAACAAATTCACCAATCAGGTACTGGAACCTTAAATCAGACACTACATACTGGGGCAGGACAATATTCCATTTAGAGAGAGGGCTGAAGAGAGAAAGTGAGGAAGAGAGACGGAGGAGAAGAGAGAGTGAGATGGAGAAGGAGAGAGAGAAAAGTGAAGAGAAAGACATAAGGAGAGAGGGAAAGGGAGAAGGAGGGAAAGAGCAAGGGGAGAGCGAGAGAGAAATGGGGAAACAGAGAAAGAGACCGAGTAAAAGAGATTCCATTCCAGACCCTGATGGAGCTTTCATCAGACCACCATGCTCTGCACTTGGTTGTTATGGAGAAGCGGGATTAGAACCCTCTCGCCTGCATGCCCTACCCTGATGCCGAGGTGACAATGAAGGGGCCTATCTGGTTTCACCAATGAATTGTCAGGGTGACAAAGTTTACTCTTCCTATTGTTTAAGGAATGTAAGTCTGTAAGGCTTATATACATGTTCAAGTGCAGTGTGTGTGTGACACTTCTTTTCCAAGCCAAGGTTTTAGCATAGCTCCAGGTGCAGTCAACCTGAGGGTATAGGTGGGACATGCTGTAAGAATCACTTCCCCGCATCATACCACACACCATTTCCTCTTTTCTTCATAACTCCTTTGCAGTTAAATCTGATTTACCGGTTCCGCTGTGTCATTCAGGAATGTGTCTCCAGATGTCTCCAGTTCATACACATGCTGCTACCTTCCACACACCTGGATATCACTTAACCCATCTACCTTCCACACACCTGGACATCACTTAACCCATCTACCTTCCACACACCTGGATATCACTTAACCCAGCTAAGTAGGTTGTACGAAAGCACAGAGATGTGGGGTGTGGAGTATGACCAGCATAGCATAAATCCTGGGAGAGAAACATGGACTCAATCATATATAGAGGGGAAAAGAGAGAGAGAGAGAGAGAGAGAGAGAGAGAGAGAGAGAGAGAGAGAGAGAGAGAGAGAGAGAGAGAGAGGAGAAAAGAGAAAGGAAGAGAGACAAAACATAGTATTACTAAGACAAGGAGATCAACAGAGATAAGGAGAGATCCAGAGATAATAGGGAGACAGGCAGCTGAACTAAATACAACCCATTTCTGGTTCAACTGGTTGACTTCGGCACAGTCTCATCTCAGAACTCCTGACAAAACTGGCATGGATATAAATGATATCATTGTGTATAGACAAACGTGTTTCACCGCCATGGGCCCAGACAGTCCTGGGGTTCATTCCTGGTCTCAGCTGGGTGAGGTGCAACCTGAGCTCCACCCCAGGAGGGTGTGTGGTCCAGATCCTGCTCATGTGGCTGGGCTACGTTAGAGGCCATTATCTCTGTCTGCTCCTGTAATGTGGCCAAATTAGAGTGTAGGGAGTAAAAACACACAGATAAACACACACATAGGACATACACACACACATAGGACATACACACACACCAGGATACACACACACATAGCAGACTTTACACACCCGGTCCAAGGGTTTTTACATGCCATACTTACACTCTGCAACATACCATCTCTCAACCACAATTTTCCATCCACAACAGTTAAACCTTGTCATAAAAACCTTTGTGAACTTCCTTTCCTACAGCTTTCAGTCGAAAGTGGAAGATTTCCATTCGTTTTTCGTGGTGTTTTGAATACTTCCATTCTATTTTTAAACTGTCATTCTATGAAACACCAGCTGAGTTTACTGAACTCTTCACATTCTTTAGGTGTCTGTGGAGACGGCTCCTCGACGTTCAACAGACCAACATCGCCACCTAGAGCGACACTGAAGTATGACTACACAGAACCACTACATCAAAAATATGCTTTTACTGTCATATCTTGTGCACCTAAAATATTAGGTGCTACAAATATTTATTGTAGCTTTTTTATAGATGGTCAAAACCTACTGATTTCATATCTGCATCCAAATAGAATTACAGAAGGCAAAATGCAGAGACTTGAGACAGACTTGACAGCTAAGAGTAAAAAAACCTGGAGACTTCATGTTTTTGTTGGTCACATTGTAAGCAAGTGCAGTGGCCATGTTTAATCAATCCTTGCTGAACATCATCGATGCCATTAGGGTTCTTGCTATATATGATTCCAAACACAATATGCACTATCAAACAGAAAAAATCCCCAAATTATTGATTTTTTTTTATTTATAAACAAGATGAATTGACTTGAATTCTGGTAATACAACATAAACACAATGGCGGGACAATAAACTTAGTTCCATAGATTAATAAAAGACATAATCCATCATGATCTCACAGTAACACAGACCTTCTGTCCTGGATAGACCAGCCTGCTCAGAGACAGGCTAAACATGCGCACACCAAACTATGAACACTGCATTGTTGAACTAGGCTGTTTTAGATGCAAGCTCAGCAAGGGACATGTCTGTGACCTAGTGTCTCTGCTGTTCCTCTAAGGCAGCAGCTAGTATCTTGCTCCCCATGGAGGTCTTCAGGAGGCAGGGGCCCGATACAGGTGTCTGTCCCAGTGGGGAGAGTACTCTGTCAGTTGCAGAGGGCTGGTTGGTGGGGTAGGGTCTGGAGGAGAGGATGGGGGTGGTGGTCCACCCTCAATGCCACGATGGCCCACTAAGTGATGATGTCGAAGTCATCTACAACGGTGAAAGGCTTTATTTCCTGCTCCAAACAGGTGTTTGTCTGACTGATGAGGCCGGTCTAGGGACCCATCACTTGCTCATCTCCTGCTTCACCTCCTTCAGGATGTTCTCCTCCAATCGGGAGGTGTCGTACTCCTTCAGCATGTCGTACTCCCTCCAGGGCTCCGCCCACTTCTGGGCATGCTCCATCTGCTCTGGGGTCAGGCACAGCTCGAAGCGGATGCCCTTTATGTTGAATATGGGGCGCTCCCAACGCTTGGACCAGGGCTTGGGCCTCATACGAACTTTCATCTGGAGAGGAGGGGAGGAGAGGTTGCAGGAGGTTTTGGAGGAAAGAGGACAGAAGAGTTCAAAGAAGGCGACCTGACAGATTGAAGTTGCTATATATTTGACATAATACAAACTGACATTGAAATACAGAAGAATCGTTTTCTAGCAAAAATGTCTGTGTGCCGCCCCTGTGGTCCAGCTCACCATGTTGATGGGCACGTCTCCAGTGGGGGAGGAGGAGACAGGCTTCATGTCCTGGTCCACAGTGCTGTACTCAGGAAGGGCATCTCTCAGGTACATCAGGTTCTCATCCAGCCTCTTCTCCAGCTTCAGAACCTCGATCTTCTGAATTAGAGGGCTGTACATTTCATAGCAGATTTCTACCCCTGGAGTTGGGGGTAGAGGGAAGGAGGGAGAAAGATAAAGTTACAATAGATTATTATTTAATATTTGATCGGCTTGTATCAATGATTTAATCTATGTCTCTTTTAATCTATGTGTCCCTCACCTTGGTTTTCAATGATGTTTCTTAATATAAACGTAGCACCAAGTCCCTTGCCACCTCGTTGGAGGCAGATGCCCACAAAGCGGTTGCTTTTACCGCTGGCATACTGGTCAGTCATGGTCACAGCTAAGATACTACCTACACAGAGGACCACAATAAAGCAGGGAACTTGGTTATTAAAAGTAGCAAGGGAGAGCAAAAATGCATTTACTTCTTTATTATCAATATGGAACACTCGGAATCGAAGTCTTACCAACATAGAACTCAGGAATGTTGAGCACCTTCCTCCGACGATACATGTCTTTCCTCTCGATGGCAGCTTTCAACGGGTTTATCCTCTGACGAATCGGGATGAACTCTGGGCTTAAAAACCTGCGTTTAGAGATGCAAAGCGCCAACTTGAGCACAAGATTGGTAGTTGTAACATTTTAAAACAAAGATATCTCATTCGTCTAATTTTGCATACTTCCGCAGTGAGGCCGCGGTCTGTGTTTTGTCGATAATGACAGGTTTGGGTGGCGGGGTAAACTTTGAAGGCTGGTCAGTGTCGTCACTCCCAAGGGCGAGGCGAGGCAAAGATGTCGACAGGAATCCTACAGTTAGACAACAAATACATGTAACAAAACACAATTTTGCCACCTTTAAATTTGTGTAGGCAACTAGCAGCTAGCTAACGATAGAGTTTGTCACGGTGACTCCTCCTTACATTATAGGAGTCAAGGAAAATACCAGATAGGCTATGGATGTTAACTTGCTACTTCAAGTTGAGTATAGTCAGACAACTATTCAAATAGATATAACCTAGAATGCAAAATTCACATAATCACCTACAACAGTACGTGTATATATGTGACTTACGTTCATTTTGATGGTGCTGATACCGTAATAATCTAACTGAACACAGAACATTGTTGAGCCTCCTTACGCAGGCAGCCATGATTGAATTGCTGACCTTCTGTTGTCACATGTGAGTAGATGGTACGGAAGCCGAAAGAAGAACAGTGTCAAAAATGCAATTGCATTTGAATTGCAGTTTCTTGCATAGCCCACAAGGTGTCACTAATGTATTATATAGATCCTGTCCAGAGTCGTTTTCATGGATGTGTGACAAGCAGACCAAAATTCGTAGTATATAATGCATTTATTGGAAATCAAGAATGCGATGAAATACATTATTTATTTGTTGGTGGTGATGGAAAGCCTGGTGAGGATGATTATGGTGATAATGTTGGCTATTACTTTCAAATGTATACATATTTTTTAAATTGCTGATCAAAATATTTTTGATTGTAACAGCCACTGTTAGCCTATATAAAGCAATGAAGTAACAAGCTGTAACGTGATTGTAAATAAGGATCGAAATTGGGGGCTTTGAGACCACGCGGACAACGCTCCAACAGGTGGGCTGCCGCTCCAGTAACACGCAGTAAGAAATCGGGGCAGTGTTCCGCCGCCACTGTCCCGAGCCCTCGTCCCTACCTTAGTCGTCCTGAAATGGAATGATGAGGAGAGTCAGAGCACGAACCATGGGACAGAGCATCTACTGCTTATGACGCAGATCCTAAACGCCACGCGCCTCCTGGACCTTTTTTGGAGAAACTCCGCAACTTCTTAATGTTTCAAGGATGTTCTTCCCAGATGGGAGTCTCTCAGCTATCAATTATGCGCTCGTGTTGGGAATAACGTGCCTCACCGTCTTCTGCAACTTCACCAGAAGTTCCTCCGAGTTTTCAGGTGGGGAAGCATGATTCATATAGTGTGCAATCATTTGTTGGTTTTTTTGTATGTGCTGCAGGTATAACTGTTTGATAATGATGATGGTGAAAAGTTATCATCTCGTCTGGAAGAAGCCCATGCTGCTTAGGGAGACCCAGAACACAACGCGCTCTTTTAATTGTAATTCTTTACAACTGGGCTTTGCTTGCCGTCTGTTCCCTCTGTTCTTCTGGCGTGTTGAAGCACGTAGTGTGTTTTCTCTTCATAAATCATATACTGTAACCTTTAAACATGCGGAAAAGCGCGTGTCTGGCCTGCAGTGCTGGGGTGTTGTGCTTCGAGCTGACCCACATGCGGAGCGGAGGGATCAGAGAATTAAAGTCTGATCGTGCTGCGGTAATCAGCGAATTGTATTTGCCCATACACAGATTTCTAAATAATCCTCATGATCCTGTGTAGGCGAGAGGACGAGGTATTGTAGCTAATGTTTTACTACAGGCGTATGGTGTTGTGTTGAGAAGTCTGTCTACCAGTCCAGTGTAGGGATGAAGGTTTACACTGCTCCGCACTAATGTGAGAGTTCTGACCTGCGAGACGAAAGTCTACAGGAATGCAGCCCTGTGACAGTTCTACCGGCCGTTCGTGTTTGCCTTGAATTTTTACAACATAAACACGGGGATGAACAGCGCTGGCCCAACAGTGTCAGGTAAATAAACCAAATGTTAAGTGCTTTAACCCATACCCTCATTGTAACAAATCCTTAGGCTCTTCTCACCATGACAAGTTATCATAGAGAAGGCATAGTAACATAGAAATATACAAGATTGATTTATGGACGGAAACTTAGAGGTCTCAGTTAAAAGGGAGCCCTAAAGACAGAAATGAATGAAAAGAGGATAAAGACAAGTAGGACGCTGGCAGCACCCTAGGAGAATGGTGAGGCCCACTGTACACAGAAATATGGATACAATTCAGATTTTTCTTTTTTCATGGACACATACTTCAGCACCATAACGTAGTGTAGTGTAAAAAGAGCCTCCTTTGTGAGAGCGGAGAGCAGCTGTCTCCAGCAGGACTGAGGAGAGAGAGCAACTATCTCCAGCAGGACTGAGGAGAGAGAGCAGCTATCTCCAGCAGGACTGAGGAGAGAGAGCAACTATCTCCAGCAGGACTGAGGAGAGAGAGCAGCTATTTCCAGCAGGACTGAGGAGGGAGAGAAGCTATCTCCAGCAGGACTGAGGAGGGGAGAGCAGCTATCTCCAGCAGGACTGAGGAGAGAGAGCAGCTATCTCCAGCAGGACTGAGGAGAGAGAGCAACTATCTCCAGCAGGACTGAGGAGAGAGAGTAGCTATTTCCAGCAGGACTGAGGAGGGAGAGAAGCTATCTCCAGCAGGACTGAGGAGGGGAGATCAGCTATCTCCAGCAGGACTGAGGAGAGAGAGCAGCTATCTCCAGCAGGACTGAGGAGGGAGAGCAGCTATCTCCAGCAGGACTGAGGAGAGAGAGCAGCTATCTCCAGCAGGACTGAGGAGGGGAGAGCAGCTATCTCCAGCAGGACTGAGGAGGGAGAGCAGCTATCTCCAGCAGGACTGAGGAGAGAGAGCAGCTATCTCCAGCAGGACTGAGGAGAGAGAGCAGCTATCTCCAGCAGGACTGAGGAGAGAGAGCAGCTATCTCCAGCAGGACTGAGGAGGGGAGAGCAGCTATCTCCAGCAGGACTGAGGAGAGAGAGCAGCTATCTCCAGCAGGACTGAGGAGAGAGAGCAGCTATCTCCAGCAGGACTGGGGGGTTTTGTTTACAGTGTAGTAAAGCAGGAAGGAGGCTTTGTGTCCACGTGAATGGTCCCTAATGACTTTTCTAATGGGGTCAAATGAGCTGATAAACACACTACGACCCAGGGGAAGGTGCCAGGGAACAGATGTGTTAAAGTGTGTGCGTGTCTAATGAGCCACTAATGGTATCGGTGTCGACACAGGTGGTTTTCAGAAGAAAGAAAACACAGAAAGTTTTAGCTCTCTGTTTTGCATAAAGGGCTCAGGGTTGTCCGGAAACTGACCGAGATTGTGTTAGTCAATAGCCTTTCATATACGAACACAACAGTACCACCACAGAACATGTTTGTCTAAACCTGTTCCTTCCAGATTTGTGTACCAAAATCCCATCTCAGAAGCGCTTATTGAACCATTGTAGGCAGGAGTTAATGTGCTGAAATCTCGAATTCTCAGCTTTTGAGTAACATAAACACATTTCATCCATTAGGGGACTTTGCCACAGGACTTTTCAATGGTCCATTGACTCTACTTTGTTCTTCTGGGGGATGGGAGGGAAACTCCATTGTCATACAGACTATGTTCAAACATTCCAAGTTCCCAACATTCTACAGGTCATGCGAGGTGTAGCCTGGGTGTTCTACTGTGTACGTTTTGTTCACCAGGAACTTGACACAAGCCACTGACTAGGAATCATTCTGTTTGAATCAAGAGTAAGTGCAGCCTCAGCATTCCCCAGGGGACACAGGGACCCCCAGCCCCCAGCACATTCCCAGCCAGCTGGAGGCTCCCTGGAGACGGGGACTGGCAGGGCTGGGCTGGACAGATGCTGCAGAGCTGAGGAGGACAGGAGATGACAGAGACACAGCATCTGTCAGGAGAAGGGTTAGAGAGGGAGTGGGGGGCAATGGGTTGTTAGGGATGAGTGAGATAGAGAAAGATGTGGGGAGGGGGTGGTGTACAAAGAAACATTGAAATAGAGTGAGAGGTGAGCGAGAGAGAGAAAGTGGGGTAGAATCAAAAGGGATTGAGAGGAAGAAAGTGTGTGTTTGTGTTCCAGAATGAGTTATAAGTCGAGTGTATGTTTTATGTTTGCAGATCACTAGTAGGATTGGCTGAATATTGGTTTTAGGAGTCAGGTGGCTCAGCGGTTAGGGAATCGGGCTGGTAATATGAAGGTTGCCAGTTCGATTCCCAGCCGTGCAAAATGACATTGTGTCCTTGGACAAGGCACTTCACCCTACTTGCCTCGGGGGGAATGTCCCTGTACTTACTGTAAGTCGCTCTGGATAAGAGCGTCTGCTAAATGTAAATGTAAGTTTGCAGTCACAGTACAGTACACTTTTTTTATTTTACTTTGATCCAAAAGTAAAAACAAAATCTGCAGGAGGTTAAACGAACTCATCAATCTCCCTCAGTTATCATCTGTTATTCCAGCACACAGCTGTCTGAGAGACTAATTAGAAGTGAGGAGTGAGTGTTTCATCTCAGTAGGCCTGGGGCAGAGCTAGCTAGCATTTAGCACTTTATTATGTTCCCTCAGAATCATCCTGTATCACCTTCCTTTCATTGTTAAAGTGCTGATTAAATTAAGAAAAGAAACATTAGTCATCCTCAGAAAGTAACATTAGTCATCCTCAGAATGGACGGCTTCAAGGGACAAACTGACAACAGTTGTGATAAACCGTTGGCCTGTGTTCTTTTCTTTTCTTTTGAAGGATACGACTGCTTTCTCTTTCTCCCCAACACACACCTGCCAGTATGACCTCAGCTGCATGCATATGTAGCAGCCTCTCCGTCAGTGTCACCCAAGCCCTGGCACCATGGAGGGTCCTTGCTAACGCCCCATAATGGCAGACCCACCAGGGTGTCTGAGTGAAAAATGCACCCCTCCCCCGTGGCCCCCCCCATACTGTGTCCTACAAAGCTGTAACTATGAGACCCATTCAGCCCTCCATCAGTGAGATGTGGGGCTGTTTAAAGGTCAATGGGTCAACCGAGGTCAAACCATCCCCACTTGTGTGTATGGGCGTGTGTGTGTAGCTGGAGGGCTAATGATCCATCTTCTCCTCTCCTTCTGGTAGGGAGGCTGCACGCTCAATTGAGGAGAATGTAAACACAACTTTAATGTGTTATTCTGCACATACTTTTTTTCTTCTTCAGCTCTGTACAGTTGGATGCACATATATGAACGGAACATCTTGACAGTTGTTAATCAATTATTTACTGACATCCAGCTATTACCAAATCATCTTTTTATTCTCACACACGGTAGCATGTGTTAGCAACAGCCAACATCATCAAGACCAGTCTAACATCACTTGCATCACTAGTCCAAAGCCTCACACTCATTAAAGTAACACTAATATGTTTTGTTGTGTGTGGATCCATCGTTTACCTTGTTAGCTCTGTGATGCTAAGTTGGCGCCCCCTAGCCACAGAAAGGTCACTCTACCCTAACCCTCTGCTGCGTGGTTAGGACTGTAACATGGGCCGGCCCAGTACGGTCAGCTGTGGGTCGTACTAGTGTTGCCATGTTCACTAATGGCTGCAGAAAGGCCTCTCACACCACTAACAAAGCAGCCAGAAGCTTTATCGGCTTGCACTGAGACAAAGAAGCACTGTGGCTCGATGGAAACTCAGTGTATCACAAAGACTAAGTGTTGGCTAAGCTGCATGACCAGTGTGACTCTACCAGGTAGGACTGGGGAATGAAGTTCAATTTGCTTTACTGACTTCACAAAAACATAATTATGTTGCTGAACCACAAAATGATTGTCTGTCTCAGGAGGTTGGGCCGACGCTGAGAAGGCAGAGAAGAGGGGGAGCTTAAGGAGAGGAGGGAGGAAAGTAGGGGAGGGAGGAGGAGAGGAGGGGAGGAAGGAGGAGAGGAGAGGAGGGGAGGAAGGAGGAGAGGAGGGGAGGGAGGAAGGAAGGAGGAGAGAAGGGAGGAAGGAGAGTAAGAGGGAAGAGCGGGGAGGAGGGAGATGAGGGGAAGATAGGAATTAACCAAAGCTTGACCATTAGGTTTAGGTCAACACTCACCTCTGGGCATGTTTAGGATTACCTTTCTAAACGCTGATTACTATCTCTCTCTCTCGCACTCTCTCTATCTCGCTCTCTTTCTCTCTCCCATACACACAGTCACACACACCTCCTTGAGGCCTCTCATATCTTAATCCTGCTCTGGGTTTGGGAGTGACCTGCCCCCCCCCCTCTCCACACCTCTCCACTTCTCTACTCTCTCACCACCCCCCCACCCCCCCTCTGCTGTGTGTTTTACTTTACCCCCCTCCCGCTTAAAAAAATAACCGCACTCCTACCCATCCATATTAATGCTGGATGTTCCCTCAGCACTGATGAGATGCCTGCTTCAAAATTACATGCCAATCCACCATGTCCAACTGAATACTTTGTTTACAATGGTGTCCTGTCTAGACCAGAGTCAGACTGGCTAGTCTGCCTACACTTAATTTTTCTTCCATTTACTTCCCCTTATCACACACATACACTCACACACACACAGTGCTCCTCCCAGGGCTTGCTTGATCACTGTTTCTGTGTCAGTGCTCCAGGTGAGCTCTGTCAAAACAAATCCTGCCTCCTGTTTGTTATGTCTACAGAGGGGGGGGGGGGGGTGAGCAAGGGGTGCCACATGGACGGTATTCTGTAGAACTGGAATGAAAGGAAGGAATAAAGAAAATTAATCAAACAGCATCTTTTGTATGCATGTTTCTAGGGAGTGGATTGTGAGAGAATTCGTCTTATCCCTGGGTTCTAAAGCTTTGTGTTTGACTCACAAAACCACTGCTATCTTGGCTCTAGATATCAATAAACATTTGAGCTTTTATTCGTTTTCAGTAAAACGTTTTGGCAGTGTACTGTGTTTGACATCTCTGTTTGTGTTTGCATGAGGCCCTTTGCTGTGTTTAATGTACTGTTTGACAGTAAAACTCACCACAATACAGTATTCCTCTATAATATTCCTAAATATGTAATAATCCAAAATAAGTGTGTTTGCAAACGTACGTGTGAGGGTGTGAGCTTTCCCAACAACACTAGCTTGTCGTGTCCCTCCCTCCCCTCCCTTCACATACACTCACATTGAGAGTGCAGAAGATGACCAGATGTTTGGCTGTGTTGTTTACTGAGGGCCCCAACTCTCTCAGTTTTTTTTCATGTGGGGCAACATCAGTCCCATAAATGCCACCGCAGGGCAAATATTACTCTGCCTTTCTTTGAAAGCCCGGACAATTTACCGCAAATGACATTTAGCCAGTTGAGGCTGTTTCTACTGCTTCTGTCATATGTAGTTACCTTCGCCTATTGACTCTGGCTACTCTCTACAGATGTTCATCATGTGATGCATCATCTGAGTGTTTAAATGTATAGGCTCCTAAGTATTTACAGTTGAATGAGACAGAGTTATTAGCTTTTGGCTAGTGTTTCCAGGTCGAGGCACGTTGGCTCGTCCTGAGCCAGAATGCCGCGTCAGCCCGGTGGCCAGTAGACGCGAGCGAGGGAGCAGAGAGCATCCTGAAGGAGCTGACGCCTGCTACAGGCTTTGACTGCACCAGCTGTAGTAATTAAGTGATGCAATGTGAAAACAAGAACGAATGCTGTTCAGGAGTTCAGCACCAGGGCGTCAGCATAGGGCCTATCTGGATGTCATAATCAACCTTTAGGCAGTGGAGGATTCTTCCAGTAAAGCTGTTAACTCCACAGCCAACCCTAACAGGCCAGCCCCTGCATTCTAATACCTGTTTAAGAAAAATTGAATTCTTCATTCCAAATCCCAGTTGAGGCTTAGACATAATTCTAAATCCCAACTGCCACACAGTTAACTGGTAATTCTGTAATGACTATCTCAAACAAAGACTTTATTCAGCGTTTCACCCCCTCTCCTCTCCTACCCTCCAACCAACCCACCAACCCAGTGTTGAATCCTAATGTGATAATCATTATTTTAACGTAGGTTGCTAACCATTCTTAAAATGACTCTAATCGGCCAATCAGAAACAGTGTTTATGGTAACTACTGTTATGGTCTGAGTTTCACTCCTGACGTTTTTAAACTTCGACCAGTTCCAGTCACTACAGGTGTGTTCATGTTTGGGGCTGGGGTTAAACAAACACATAGCCTACACACACACACACACATTCTCACACTGGCGTTTAGGAAGGATTCTTTAGTGACACTCTAGTACAACATCAACTTGAGCTGCTTGTCTCAGCTTTCTCTGTTTAGGCAACAGTGGCCAGGATCTCAGACAATAATGTCTGTTTTGATATTTGACACTTGGTATGTGAACTCAGAACCATGTATAAAAGTAAAAGTTTAAGGTTGCAGACACCCTCGGTCTTGTGAGATCTCTGTGAAGAAGGGCCTGTTTTTAACCTGCCTCTATGGCTATGAGAGTGTGTTATGAGGTATACAACTTTGTAGTTTTTGTATCAACCAACCAGCTTTGTGCTACGTTCCTCAACAGAATTAGTCTCCCTCGCTGTGTCCTAGAGACAGCAGCAGAATCGGCAGAGTGGAACAGATAAAGTAGACCATCAACGCAGACTGTGTCTGGAGCCTGCTCTTACAGGTGGAGAGACACACACACACAGATACACACACAAACACACACTTAGACGCAACCTATTAGACACAGTCTGTGTCTCTTTCTCAGACTGTTTTGTATGTATTTAGCGAGTATAACGTGTTTGTATAGGTTAGTGTAGGGAGGAGTTGTAGTGAAGTACATATAGGCTGATGTGTGTGTGTGTGTGCAAGCGATTATCTACTCTCTTCCACACCACTTACGTGTGGCTATCAAATGATCCTCTCAGCACCCCCTCTCCCCTCCCCCAATCCCTGATCTTGTGTCTGAGGGAATGTCAGTCACGCTTTGATGCACCCCTCCCTCAATCTCTCTTTATCCCTCCTTCTCTCGATCTCTCCCTCCCTCTTTCTCTCTCCCTTTCTCTCTCTCATTCTCTCTCTTTTTGTGTCTCTCCTCCCTCTATCATTCTCTCTTCTCCTCACTCCTTTCTTTCTCTGTCTCTCTGTTTCCCCTCTTCTTATCTTTATACTTGCCGTACTCCCCTTCCTAGGAGCTGATTTATGTATGACTTAAGAGCCAGCTTGTTCCGCCCCTACCCAACCCCTCTCTGTTAACTTCTCTAATGCTCCCTCCCTCTCTCTCTTAACTCCTCAAACACTCCCTCCCTTTCCCTCTCCTCCTTTGACTCGTGCAATGCTCCCTCCATCCCTCTTTCCTTTCATGTGGAGTTCAGGTGGGAACAGAACAGTGCTATGAAGGAGGAGCTGGAGGTTTTAAGCTCCACTAGAGATATGCAGGGTTATGGTATGAGGATACCCCTGACTGTGTGTGTCTACCGTGGGGAAAGGAGAGGAGTAAACCGATAGAGAGAAAGAGAGAGATTGTTAGTTGGAGAGGTAGAGAGAGAGAGGGGGCAGGAGGATCTTTCTAAACAACGGGGTATTGTGCATGCCCCCCCTCCCCTCCCCCCCAACCCCCACACCAGCCCAGACTGACAGGCTGTATTACAGCATGCTGTAGCACCCCTGTCTGGGCACTGCTAATCTGCCCCCCCCCCCCCCCCCCCCTAGGCACACACACGTCACATAGGCTGGGAGGGAGAAAAGGAGGATGAGGAGGAGAGAGAGACCGAGAGAGAGAGGAGTCCTATGAGGAGGACAGAGAGGAACGGAAGCCGGTGGAGAGTTAGAGAAAGGGACAAGGAGGAGAGAGAGACAAAAGGGAGGACATAAAAGTTGAAGCAGAAATGAGGGGGGGGGGGTGAAGGGAGAGGTGGAGGAGCGATGAAACGAGACAAAGCAACTGGTTGAATTTGAGAGGTGAGACGTCGAGAAAAGAGCCTCATCGTGAGAAGGAAGAGACCATTCTTCTTCAGCACGCGCTTGACAGCATGTGTGGGTGACAGAGGGATGACGGGATGGAGGGATGAGTTTAGTAGGGGGAAAGTGCACCGGCAGGGCACATGGCCCAGGGAGATGGGCCTGAGCTGGGCCAGGAGCAGCAGGGAGGAGGGCCCGTGTCTGGACGTCTGGAAGTGGACAGCAGTTTGACAGGAAACAAGCAGTTCTGAATTGAGGCACAGAGGAGAGTCAGGATTTTTCTCGGCTCAGAGGTCACTATACATTGATCACGATGGCTGAAAGAGGATACATCTGTCTCCCCTTTATCTCTGTCCCTCTTTCTCACACACACACGCACAGACACACTGTCTGGTTTGGACTGAACGGGCTGTCCCCTTACTCTCCAAGGCTATAAAAGTGACTATTAAAAGTGACTGATTGTGTTTGTGTGGGTGTGTTTGACCCTGTGTGTGTGGGGGTGTTGCACATGTTGGGTGTGTCCCGCCCCCCTACAGAGGACACAGAGAACCTCTCAGGAGGAGAGTGTCCCTGAGCTCACAGGAGGGATGTGACCTCTGACCCCCCAGGGGTCCTCAGAACAGGCACACACTAGCAGGGAGGGCGCGGGAGACCGTGGAATAGTGTGCGAGTTTGTTTGGGGAAGAGTTGGGGGAGGGGAGGCAGTTAGCAAACAACAACCCACTGAGAGGGTTTCTAAGACCCCCAGATCAAGACTTGGCAGACGTTATAGACTGCACACAGACACGCACACGCACACAGCCCCGGGAGTAGCTTAGAGTAGAGATCCGTCTCCCAGGTGGGCGTTGTTTTCATCCTGATCTCTGGCTGCTGTGGCCCAGCCAGCGCGTGTGGACCTGCAGAGCTGAGTCTGGTCTACAGGCTTCTCCTCAAGCTTCCCAGCTTACCTTAGATTAGCCTAGCCAGCAGGGTGCACAGCACCAGCCCATTCTCTGCTCCAGTCCTCCTGTGTTCCCAAGTGTTTCTCCTCTCTGGTGTGCGGGGTAATGCACAGCAAGCTCTGGCAAACTGCACATGAACAGTTCTTTGGCTTGCTGTGCTGTGCTGTATAGTGCAGTGTCATGCTGTGTCTTGCTGTGCTGGGTTTTGTTCTTGGAGAGGTGTTGGTGTCTGTGAGACCCCAGCCGTGGTGTTTGTTTTTGTGTCTGCAGTGTTGATAGTTTCAGCTGCCCCCGGTTCCATTCTGGCACGGGGGGTGGGGGTGCTGCTGCTAGACTGATACCCCCATGCCCCTGACCTCTAACCCCGCCAGAGCGGGGAGGACTCTGGCCCTGCAGGGAGAGCTGGCTGTCGTGTCAGTACGCTGTACTCCTGGGGTATGCCCAGGTTCGTTTGCTTTCTGTCTCCTATTCCAATGAGTGGTTATGGTGTGTGTGTGTGTGTGTGTGCGCGCTGCCATACTGAACTATTTACCTCTGATGGGGTTATTTCAATTTTTTTCAGTCCAAGCCAGGGGGGCTCCGTTTGAGTAAGCTTCCTCAGCTGATCCTGTGTGTGTGTGTGTGTGTGTGTGTGTGTGTGTGTGTGTGTGTGTGTGTGTGTGTGTGTGTGTGTGTGTGTGTGTGTGTGTGTGTGTGTGTGTGTGTGTGTGTGTGTGTGCGTGTATGTATATGTGTGTGTGCATACTCAGTATGTCTGTCTGCATCCGCATGCATGCGTTTGTTACTTTGTGTGTATTTGCGTTGTGTGTGTGCAAGGCACCACCCATCACAAGCCATCCATTTTATACCGTCACACACACTCCCAGTCCCAGAGTCCCAGATTGGTTCTATTTTTGGGGCTGGGGCCGCTAGAAAGGAGGAGGGAGAAAAGAGAAGGAAGAAAGGAGGAGGAGAGTACAAGAGGAGGCGATAAGGACACAAGAAGAAGAAGGGGAAAAGGGGAGACTGAGTGGAGGTGGAAAGAAGAGAAAGATGAGGCAAAGAGGAGGAAATAAGCTATAAAAGAGTAGGAGAGGAGGAGATAAGGAGAGCAAAATAAAAAAAGGAGGGGAAACGAAGGAGGTTTAATGAGAAGTGGAGTTAAAGCCACCAGGCCTGGCCACTACAGCCACATCCTGCAGATCATGCAAACGTGCTTTTAAAAGATCTGGTCCGTGCACTTGCTCTCTCTCTCTCTCTCTCTCTCTCTCTCTCTCTCTCTCTCTCTCTCTCTCTCTCTCTCTCTCTCTCTCTCTCTCTCTCTCTCTCTCACACACACACACAAACTCTCTCTCACTCTCTCTCTTTTCAAATGTTCCCCACTCATCCTTACTCTATTCATTGGAGACTCATGCCTCATTCAAGTGCTGGCGGAACGTGGCCTGTCTCACTTTGTCTTGCCCTCACTTGCCCTCCCCCCCTCTCTCCCCCACTCTCTCACTCTCCAAACGTCTCTCTCCCCTACTCTCTCCATCCCTCTATCTCTCCCCTCCTCCCAACCCTCTCTCTCCCTCCCCCCCCTCTCCCCTCCCCTCTCTGGATGTGCTCCCCTGTGCTCCAGTGTGTGTTCTCCTCCTGGCTGGGAGCAGTGCTTCCAGAGCGTGGTCTGTGGTGTGTCTGCGTGGAGGCTCACCTCAGCTCTGTCCCCTCAGCTCTGTCCCTCAGCTCTGTCCCCTCAGCTCTGTCCCTCAGCTCTGTCCCCTCAGCTCTGTCCCTCAGCTCTGTCCCCTCAGCTCTGTCCCTCAGCTCTGTCCCTCAGCGCCACATGAAGGAGGCTCCTCCCCCCCAGCCATGCCGCTCCCCAGAACCTCTGAGCGCCGCAGGCCGCCACAGCTGGCAGTGGCTCCAAATAACACCAATAAAGTCCCATCGGTCTGCAAATGTGCCATGTCCAGAAGCGCCGGATGAAGAGCGGCTGGTGCCTGACATCTCTGGACTGCTTTGGACGCTCACATGGGTTATTAGTTGATGCTATTCTCAGATGGAATAGCACGAAACCCATTCTTGCATGAAATACCACAAACAGTTACAGTGTCCAACAGAAGCCTTCGTGGATGAATTGTTTGTGCTTCTAAATGGCTTGACAAATACACTGTACCAATGCATCGTGTCATGGCTGCACCATGAGAATTGTTTTATTTAGTGTTGTACAGCTGTAAAGTTCAGTTGATTGTTGCTACCTGTTAGTCCAATAGGAGAGTTGGCATCTTTCAAATCCTGGGGAAACTTGTGAGAAGTTCTATACCTCAGACACACAGAGACAGACACGGCCCTGAGCAGCACCGTGGAGTCTAACCTCTTTTTTCTCCTATCCCACCCTCCCTCCCACCCTCCCACCCTCCCACCCTCCCACCCTCCCTCCCTCCCACCATCCCATCCTCCCTCCCTCCCTCCCACCCTCCCTCCCTCCCTCCCACCCTCCCTCCCTCCCTCCCTCCCTCCCTCCCTCCCACCCTCCCTCCCTCCCTCCCTCCCTCTTCTCCTCACACCTCCTTCCTTCTCTTCCCTCCTTTCTCCTCTCCTTACCTACTCATCTCGACCCTCCTTGCAGGCTTGAGAACAGTCCAGTTGTGCTGGTTTCCCACTAAGCTAGTTGATCACACATACACAAATGCACATATACATGCACACACACAAAAACACATACATAGTGTTTACTCTAGGGGCAGGACCATGCCTGTGTGTGACCTTTTCCATGTTTTTTATCTAATCAGTTATCCCTGTGGAGGAAGTCTCTCTCTCTATCTCCCTCTCTCTGGCTCTATTTCTCTCTCACTCTTTCTCTCTCCCTCTCTATCTCTAGGTTATCTACTTATCTTCTCTCTCTCTCTTTCTCTCTCTCTCCTTTCTCACTCTTTCTGTCTATGATGTTGACAAAGCACAGCAGTCCGTCCCTAATCCTCTTCTACCTGACCCCTTCAGTGCCGGGTCAAGCTGTCCTCAGGTCAGATGACCACAGATGAGGAATAAATCACTATCCTCTATGATTGGCTGACAGGTCACAGGATTGTAGTGGTTGTCCAATTAGGGATGAGTTAACTCCATGAGTTTTTAGATAGTTCAGTCTAAGGTAGCATTAGATGTAGAACTAACATTAATGTCTGCTCGTACAAGAAGGAAATGTCAGCTTATGTTTGCAACCATGATTATAGTCCTTCTTTGCATGCTTGAAGTATTTGCTAATACGACATGCCTGCTGTGATGTTGTGTGGATATCATTCTGGTCTTCTCCTCTTGTGGAATCATACAAATATTTATCCATTCATTCACTCACTTATTCATTCATTCATATATTCATTCATTTTGTCCGCAGACCTGAGATGGTTTCTTTAGTTTATGTGGCGTTTTATGGAAGACAAATAAAGCAGACAGTCATACATACCAGCCTGCTGGCTTTATGGAGGGAGAAGGTCAAACAGCCAGTAAAGGAGGGAGAGCCGAAAGAAAAGAGA
>NC_085025.1:8096693-8114193 GCF_963692335.1 Osmerus eperlanus
GGGCAAGGCCAACACGCCTGTGTGTGTTTGTGTGTGTGTGTGCGCCTCAGCCTGCTACAATGTCAACTGCGGCTTTCAAGATGACAGCAGTAAAGTGGAAGCGTCTTATTGGGAACGTCCTACTGCTGCTGTTGTGCCCTAGCCTTCATGACCCTGGGGGGGATTCCAGAATGGAGTGGAATGGAATGGAACCCATATGTTGCATAACCTGCTTTCTGGAATACCCGCCTGGTCTGGTTTTACTGCTGCAGAGGCTCACACATATCAGTGTTCTCCCACGGCTCCACACACACTCCGCACACACTCCACACACACAATGGACTGATAAAGCTGTGTCTCAATACGCTTGTGAGACCGGTGTCAGTTTGTATGTGTCTATACATGATTTGACATGTACTTCTCTACACTATCCAAAACAATAAATAAGCAGTGCTTATCCATACACTGGAGTTATAAAGCTTGTTTTTATCAATGAAGGCCTGTGAGTAGACATGCATGATTGGAAGCAGTTCCCAGCTCTCTGTAGGCTGTGGTCTGAATGGTTCTTCACCAGCTGCCAGTCAGCTTGACTGAAAGGTTCCGGAAAGAAGGAGAAATAGACACCATAGGAAAGAAAGAGGGAAGGAAAGAAAGGAAGCAAGCAGTGCTCTCCCCTTTATCTGCTCTATCCCTCGCACAGGCAGGAATGTTAATGGTGCCGTTGCTTTGTGAAGAGGTTAGGCCCTTTTGACTGACGGACAGACAGACTGACTGACTGACAGGCTGACTGACGGACGGACAGACTGACGGACAGGCTGACTGACAGGCTCTGACAAGGCGTGCAGTGCAATCCCTGGAACTGAGCTTGAGAAGAGGCTCCAAACAAACCTCTCTCAAACACCAGACTTTAGCTTTAGTCTCGGTTAGCTAGGCTTACAGGCAGCTTTCAGCTAAGCTAGAGAGTCTTAACCAGCTCCCAATACACACGGTCTATTCTCCAGCAGGGCTGGATGCTAATGTAGCTAATGACGCTGAGGGTTTATCCTAGCATCTGTGTGGTGTGTGGTATGCCAGGCCTGGAGCCATGTCTGAGACAGTTGACTGAAGACACTTGTTTGTCAGGGCTTGTTGATGTGTAACACAACTAATGGACCATGGAGGGAATCTTCCTCAAGGTTCCTCCAAAGTGCGTGTGTGTGCGTAGGAGAGACCACAGAGGCGTTCCCCCTTTGGTTTTCACGGTGTGTGTGTTCCACAGAGCGTGGTACTGAACAATAACAACAAACAGAAGTCTGCACACTCGCTACACACTCACCACGCTACACGATAACGCCTCTCTGTATGACATCACCATGAAATTAGGGATTAGGAGAAAGGAAGGAGGCGAGAGGAGGCCCTGAGGTTGTCCAACCCATGTCAGACGAAGCAAGCAATACTGAACTGTGTGTGTGTGCGTGGGTGTGTGTTTGCGGGTGCACTAGGTTTCTGTCTGCTTTGCTAAGCTGATTCTATTTATTCTGAATGATGTTTTTGTACAGTGGACCAATTGTAAAGACGGCTTGTGTAAAGACACACTGTGAATGCTGCATTTGAACTTCCTGGTGAATTAGACACGCACAGGCCTCCCCCCTCCACCCTGACAGACCTCACACACACAATCATCCCAGCTGTCAGGATGGGTTTGCTCAGAGAGATAAAAACAAGAAAGACACAGATGGTTGCCTTCAGGGCGTGTCCTTAGTAACCGTTGCTGTGGCATCCTCTTCTTTTAGGTTACCTGTCCAAAGTGTTGAGGAACTACACCGAGCAGGCGTGTGACGGAGACATCCTGTCTGTGCGCTGCCCGCCCCGCACCACAATCACCGTCCAAACAGCTTTCTACGGCAGGAGAGGCCCCTCCCACCCCCTGCAGTGCCCGGCCTATCACCAAGCCTTCACAGAGACACGCCCACGAGAGGATGACTCACACTGTTCTGTGTCTACTGCCCTGCAGGTACCTGTGATGTCTTAGCTGATGTTGGTTTATCTTCATGGAATTCTCTCTCTGTTCGTATCTCTGTATTTCTCTCTTACATTTTACATGTAGTCATTTAGCAGACGCTCGTATCCAGAGCGACTTACAGCAAGTACAGGGACATTCTCCCCGAGGCAAGTAGGGTAAAGTGCCTTGCCCAAAGACACAACGTCATTGTGCACGGCCGGGAATCGAACTGGCAACCTTCTGATTACTAGCCTGATTCCCTAACCGTTCAGCCATCTGACTCCCTCTTTCACCGTCTGTAGCTCGCTCTCCCTTGCAACATCTCTCTCGATATTTCTCTCCCTCTATGTCTCTCTCTCTTTCTGTATCTCTCTCTGACTTTCCCTCCCTCCCTTAATAGACTGCAGGGTCAGTGCTGACACGCCAGAGCTGAGCTTGTTCCTCTGTAGGGGAGCCAGTCTGGCCCTGGCTCCCACACACAAAGCTATTCTCTCTTAAATTGATTTGGTTGTGGCTGGACCGGAAGCCTTTTGTGTGTGTTTGTGTGGAGACACACAAACACACACGTACACACACGTACTCCAGTGAAGGTTTCTGCTACACAGCAATCTCCTTGGTTACCCCATGAGAGACAAGGGTGTTTTTTCGAATCGTGCTCCTCCATGGTGTTTGGTTTTGTCTCAAGCCAGCAGGAATGTGAGTGTCCCCTCAATCCCCAGCTTTACAACCTGCTGATAGAACGTCTTATAGTACCTGATGACATCACCCTCTTCATTTGCTGCTGTAAACTGTGCTCCACCTGTGGTCAGTGATAGGTGTTTCCAGAGATGTAGTCAGTCTGGCAGCATGTGGGGTAGGAGTGTGTGGGGTGGAGGTGTGTGGGGTAGTTGTGTTTCATTTCTCTGTAACGTCTCCCTGAGAGTTGTGTTCCTCTAATGACGCGTGGCAACATGTCAGCGTGCGAGGTAAGGCTGCAGACATGCTTCACATCCACGTGGGCGGCGCGTTAGATTTTTACAGGGACACTCGCGGTTCACCTGGCGAGATTCACCCCATGGCGGTAAACCAAAGTTGTAAATACCCAACACAACAGGTGGGCAGTACCGGCAAAAAAAAAGAGAAGAGAGGAGAAAAGAAGAAAGAGAAGATAGGAAAGGACTCTTGAGTCTAAGGGAGGAGAGGTGGGCAGGGCAGGGGAGGGGAGAGGTGACTCATGGGAGTTCTCCGAAGCATTTTAATTTCCTGTGGGTCCTGGGAACGATATGCCGAGGGAGAATTCCCGTGTTGTGGAATGCACTTACCTGTGTGACCCAACCACAGGGAGGTACAGGGGAGTAACTGGAGATGAAGAGAAGAGAGGAGAAGAGAGGAGAAGAGAGGAGAAGAGAGGAGAAGAGAGGAGAAGAGAGGAGAAGAGAGGAGAAGAGAGGAGAAGAGAGGAGAAGGCGGGGTTAGCTCCTATGCTAGGTAGTTTCCTGTCAGTAGCAGTATTCCCATAGAATACCCGCCTTGGAAGGAGGGCGTTTGAAGTGGTTTTAAGTTTGTTTGCCGCCGGTCTCACCAGCGCTGACTTTGTTCTCTGAATTGTTCTCTCTCTCCCCTTCCTCCCCTCCCCCCCTCCCCCTCCCTCCCTCCCTCCCTGTAGAAGATGTTGGATGAGTGCCAGGACAGGAGGAGCTGTCAGGTTGTGGTTAACAGCCGTCTCTTCGGGACAGACCAGTGTCCTGGCAGCCCCAGCAGACACCTCACTGTGGGCTACAAGTGCAGGCCTTGTAAGTCTCTCAGTACCACATCCCTCACATTCTCCTCCTCTCTGTTATTCTTTTGGTCTCGCTCTCCTCCATCTCCGACCCCCCTTTCTCCCTCCCACCCCCTTTTACACTCACCCCATGCCTCTCTCTCCGGAGCTAGCAGAGTGGATCATTCCAGAGGAAGTAAAACAGTGTTCTAATCCCACCCAGAGTGAAGTCACCTTTTACGACCCTGTGTGTGTTGGTGTGTGTGTGTGTGTGTGACTCTACAGTGGACAGGCAGTCACACTCAACTGACCAGGAGCGGGCACTAATCCACTGACCCCTCCCCTTTCTCTTCTCCACCAGAAAGCCATCCAATCAACAGCTCTTTGTTCTTTGTCACTTAACCAATGACTTCTCTCCGGGCACAGCAGAATGGCTTCATGGGATGCTAGTGAGGTGCAACGGGCAGGTGTCACTGCCCATGAAAGGAAGGAAGGAAGGAAGGAGGAAGGGAGGGAGGCAGGGAGGGAGGGAGGGAGGGAGGGAGGGAGAGAGAGAGAGAGAGAGAGAGAGAGAGAGAGAGAGAGAGAGAGAGAGAGAGAGAGAGAGAGAGAGAGAGAGAGAGAGAAGGGGAGAGGGGGGGAGGAATGATGCTGGAGCCGCTCTCTCTTTCTCTCATTCTCTCTCTCTCCCACTCACTGCTGCATTCCTTTTCAGCTCCCCTCAGAGCCAGTAGACCTACTCTGTTACAGGTCAACTGTTATGTGTCTAATCTGGAATGCCAGTACATGGCTGCACATGCCCACTGAAAAGCCCATCTCTGTGTTTTCCTAGTTATTATGAATCCATCCCTTTCTCATTAGTTTATGACCAGCATAAATGGCTTCTAAAGACAGGACCTCTCCTCAAATTCACATCACCAAGCAGTCTGCTGCAGCACGAAAGTAATATCCAAGTGTTTTTGTGGCTCACACCCTCATGCTCTCTCTCTCTCTCTCTCTCTCTCTCTCTCTCTCTCTCTCTCTCTCTCTCTCTCTCTTGTCCTCTCTATTCCTCCCTCTCTCCATCTTTCGCCCCACCCATCTTTCCTTCCTTTCCTCTCCTTCACTCCAATCCCTTCCTCCATGCCCTCCATCTGTCCCTCCATCCCCTCCATCCTCTCAGACGAGTATAAGAGCAAGGTGGCGTGTGAGGAGGAGAGGATGAAGCTGAGCTGCAAGCAGGGCATGCAGATCGCTGTCTACTCCGCCATGTTTGGACGGACCCAGCAGGGCATCCTGGAGTGTCCTCCCCACCACTGGAGGGCGCCGTCCGTAGGTGAGACCGCCACTCTAGTCCCCCCGTGTCCCTCTGCTGTCCCTCTCCACCACCTCCTGCTCCAGCAGACTCACCACCTGCCGCTGCTGAGCCTGGATCTGTACCTGCATTTGTTACAAATGGCTATAAACGTACAACTTGAATACCCTCCAACACTCTCTTACCAATCACATTCCCAGACACTGTCATGTCAGCCTGTCTCCAATGCAGGTTAAATGAATTGTTCTCTACCTTCCCTCACTGGCTGGCTGACTAACTGTGTGTAGTGGCTTGTAGTGCAGAGTTGTGGAGGCTTTGGGACCAAACTTCAGATCAGATCTAGACTGAGAAGCAACTAGGTGGACTCTACACACACCTGTAATGGTCCTAAAGCCACTCTGAGGCCAGGCTCATGCAAAGCCTCTCTAAGGGCCGGCTCAGACAGAGCCACTCTGAGGCCAGGCTCAGACAGAGCCCCTCTGAGGCCAGGCTCAGACAGAGCCCCTCTGAGGCCAGGCTCAGACAGAGCCACTCTGAGGCCAGGCTCAGACAGAGCCTCTCTGAGGCCAGGCTCAGACAGAGCCTCTCTGAGGCCAGGCTCAGACAGAGCCACTCTGAGGCCAGGCTCAGACAGAGCCACTCTGAGGCCAGGCTCAGACAGAGCCTCTCTGAGTCCAGGCTCAGACAGAGCCACTCTGAGGCCAGGCTCAGACATAGCCTCTCTGAGGCCAGGCTCAGACAGAGCCACTCTGAGGCCAGGCTCAGACAGAGCCACTCTGAGGCCAGGCTCAGACAGAGCCTCTCTGAGGCCAGGCTCAGACAGAGCCACTCTGAGGCCAGGCTCAGACAGAGCCTCTCTGAGGCCAGGCTCAGACAGAGCCACTCTGAGGCCAGGCTCAGACAGAGCCACTCTGAGGCCAGGCTCAGACAGAGCCACTCTGAGGCCAGGCTCAGACAGAGCCTCTCTGAGGCCAGGCTCAGACAGAGGAGAAGACCTGGCGTGAAGACACTTTGTAGCTCTGCAGTGTTGTGGCATCACGTGGGTTTGGTTTGAAGTGGTTTGTGTCATGTTCATGTTAACTGTTGCTCAAGTTTGAGAGGACATTGAGATAGAAAACAACACACATACACACACACACATACACACACTGCCAGGGGAATAGGAGTGGAATGTATATCAGATGTCTCTGTCATTTCGAGAGCTTGGCTCGTAGTAAGGGACAGTATTAAGTTTTGTGTGCGTGTGTGTGTGTGTGTGTGTGTGTGTGTGTGTGTGTGTGTGTGTGGATACTGTAAAGAGATGATCAGATGTAGCTCATTCTTGTTGAAGGGAATTTTAATAGCTGCATTCTTGGAACCATGACAGGTGTCACTGTTACCATGGCTACTGCTGTGTTGGCCATCTCTAGTGTTAGCTGGGCGCTGTCACACAGGGCCTGGGGTTTTAAGACAATAATCCCAGAAATAGGTTTATTGATAATTACACATTAAGACCTTTTCACAATTTCCCAAAAGATAAGAATCATACGTTGTATCTGGCATTTCAGATGTTTTGTGTAGAGTGTGTGTGTGGAGACATTGCCTTAAGATCAGAGACATAGTGGCCCCTGGTGTGTGTGTGTGTGTGTATGTGTGGAGACATTGTGTTAGGTAGAGGAGGGTCTGGTTGAAGGTGTGGGTCAGGCAGGACTAGTGTCCGGTGTCATTTGTCATGATTCACTATTCAAACAATGTACTGGGACATGCCCTGGAGTGGGATGGTGTGTTACGCAGTGAGTTCCTATGTAAGTGTGTTCCTGTGTGTACCTGTGTATCTGTGTGTGTGCGCTCGCACGCCGGTGTGCGTGTTTGCGCGCACACACCGGCGTGCGTCGGAGGCGTCGCGACTGGGTCAGCAGGCTGAATCAGATGTCAGTCACATGGTAATCAGAGACAGATATGAAGAACGCCATTGTGTGTCTGTCCCCTTTGTGCCGTGTGGGAGCAGGTTGTGACGGGCCGCTGGTGTCAGCGCCACACCGCCAGGTGGTCCTGGGATGACAGAGAGAGAGAGTTTCCCAGGGACAATGAATACAGTAGCTTGCATCCGTGCATTAGACTGATTGTCCTGTACTGTAACAGTAGGAGGATGTTACAATAGGCGAGATAATCGTTTCAAATATGAGTTAGACACACACACACACCATATACACATCCTTCAGCTTCTGTCTTTCTCCATTCTCTGCCCTCCCCCCCCCCCCAAACACACACACACACACTCCACCACACACACAACCACATTCATTCAGTGACAGACAGTAGTTAGTGGTGGCCAAGCAGGAACCCCCGTCTGTCATGCTTTGATGTGGCCTCCTTGTCACTGGAGGAGGAAGCTAGCCGTGTTGAGTGACAGCTCTGCGGAACAGTGTTAATTATCTGTAAACGCTCTAACCTCTCTCCCTAAGCTTTGTGTGTATGGTCAGAGCTCTTTAATCATGCTGTATTCACTAATAATGGAAATGTCGGTCTGTGATGGTGTGCATGTGTTGGTGGTGTGCGTGTGTGTGAAAACCAACCTGTGTGGGTCTGAGCGTGTGTACGTAAGTGTGTGTGTGTGTGGTTAGTGGTCTAACAGTAGAGTTGCCTGAGGAGCTCCACCTGTACCACCTGAACCTAGACTGTTCCTGACACCTGCTCCAGTCTCACACACACACACACACACACACACTGTACACATACTGTAGACTGGTCCTGTTTGATCTGTGCGTTCCTCTGGCCTGGTGCTGGGCTGTGGACAGAGCTGTCGGTGTGGGGAGAATCCTCAAAGAGAACGTCCAGCACTCCTCTCTCCTCTCTCCTTTCCCATTCCTTCAGCCCTCCTCCCTGCTCTCTTATCCTCTTCCTTTATCCCTCCTCTCTCTCTCATCTCCTCCATTAGTGTCACACACACCTCCTGACATCCAAATTGGCCTCCATGTTTGGCATGTGTCTTTTCTTTCTATTTTTCTTTTTTCAAAAACGTACTTTTCTTTTTATAGTCTAGAGTCTCCTTGTTTCCTGGGCACATCACTAGCCTGGAGCTGGAGTCTTGGTGGTTTGAATTAAACAAAACTTTATTGTCCATTTTTGTTATGTTATGAGACTTGTTGACCATGTGAGATTACAGAACACAGGGTCTAGATACAGAGTACATAATGATTCAGCCTGCAGACACCTCCGGGTGGCGTCAACACACACAAACACACACAAACACACACAAACACGCATTCACACACTACTCTGTCTGTTTTCTCAGTCCTGGAATAGTGTGAGCATGTTTGATCGTTCTGGGGTTGTCATAGCGATAGCAGAGCCCAGGGTCCATGCCTGTGTGGAGGGGACACTGATCCTGAATACCAGGAAGTGACCCCAGGAAGTGGCTGGGCCGGCGGGAGGGACACATACTGTTTAGACTCCCTGAGATTGTTTTCACACTCACCCCCCCTGCCCCCTCTGACTCAACGGATAATCTGATATCAACTTACACACACACCCACGCAGCAGACATTGTGTGCGCTTGTCTGTGTGTGTATACATGTATGTACATGAATGCATATCTCCTATATTTTTCTGTTTCTTTGATTTGTGTATGTGTGTGTGTGCTGAGAAGACTGGGTATCTCCCAGTGACAGCAGATAGAGATATGCGTGTGGCAAACCTACAGTAGCTCCTGCATCCGTTTCAAAGGAGTGTTGGTGGTCAACATCCCAGCACCAGGTTGAGGGACAGAACCGTACAGCCCCGTATCAGATGGTAGAGATGACTCACTCAGGAGAGGAGGTGCAGGGTTCCTCTGGAGAACATTCGCAAGACACTCATTGTCTTGCGCCTTCCAGGAAAGTTGTGTGTGGGGGCGTATCCTTGTGTGTGTTCGTTGCCAAAATGTTTGTTTTGTTATTGTAGATCATTCAGGGAAAGTTTGTTTAAGGTAGCAGGAAGTACTGTCAGATAAGTTATTCTGCTGCTCTTGACCAAGTGGCAGGTTGCGAGGTTATAAGAGAGTGTGTGTGTGGACAGGGGCCTTTATATATGACCCTGTTCTGGGTGGGTGTAGGTCAGGTGAAAGGTTATTTGATTTGGGGGTGGCGGCAGGGGTAGCAGAGGAAGATAGTGGGTACACATGGTCTTCTGTGTGTGTGTGTGTGTGTGTGTGTGTGTGTGTGTGTGTGTGTGTGTGTGTGTGTGGACTGCCTGTCACATGCCTGTCTGTCTGTGTTACCTCTGCTAATGGGAGCCAGTGGAGGTCAACTTCCAGGAATGCCGTTTTAATCTGTGCAGATCCTCTGTGTGTGTGTTGTGTGTGTGTTGTGTGTAGCATGATCATGTTGGTCAGGGATAGGCTTGAGAGAATCTCTAAGATGAGCAGAACTTTGAGGGCTATCTTTGTGTGTGTGTGTGTGTGTGTGTTTGTGTGTGTGTGTGTGTGTGTGTGTGTGTGTGTGTGTGGAGGGGGGGTGCAGAATCCTCCTCTGTCTGTGTATGTGTCTGCCAGACTGCTACCCCCACCCCCTCCCCCAAACCCCCTGGCTGGGCCCCCTGCTTTGCTAATCACCATGACGGCGAATCAAAGGCCTGGCTAATGGGGGCCTGTCTATCACTCAGCCTTGGGGTCCTGGGGAAGGCTTTCAGCGTGACACGCACTGATAGAATCCTTCAGGAAAGGAAGAGAGGTGGGAGCACACAACGAACACGGCAGGAGTCGAGGAGGTTTACAGAGAGAACACAGACACCTACATACCACATACACACACACCTACACACACACAGACACCTCCACACACACAGACACACACATTTACATTTAGTCATTTAGCAGACGCTCTTATCCAGAGCAACTTACAGTAAGTACAGGGACATTCCCCTGAGACAAGTAGGGTGAAGTTCCTTGCCCAAGGACACAACGTCATTTTGCACGGCTGGGAATCGAACCAGCACCCTTCTGATTACTAGCCCGATTCCCTAACCGCTCAGCCACCTGACTCCCTACACCCTACACACAAAACTCCCTTCAATGCTCCCTACAACTCATGTGTTAAATTGTAATTTGGTGGTCTTCAAGCTTCCTTTTACAGGACTGGGGAGGGGGACTTCTGAGCTGGTGGTGTGTGAATGTGTGTGTGTGTGTGTGTGTGTGTAGGGGGGCAAGTAGACAGTGAGAACTGTCCAACCTTCTCAGTGTGGGGGTGTTTTATGGTGTCTGGTTCCCAGGTTGTGTTCCACCACCCTGCTACATCCTGGGTGAGGGATTACACTGTGTCAGCCCCCGCTGGGGTGACCTGGGTACGTCCTCCACCCCCCCTTCATCCGGGACCGGGTCCAAACGGATCCTCACCACCTGGAGGTCAGCATTCAGCAGGGGGCTCCACATATCTATAGACCATGCTGGTGTGAGCCAGAGGAGGCTGGGCTGGAGGACCGCTTTAGACCCTCTACTACAGAGTTCATGCTTAAAGGAAGTTAGAATACTGTTATTCAATACCTGCCCTGAGTGAAGTTAAATAATAATGATGTGTTTGGATAGTATTGGATACACAACTGTATTAAGTGTAGAATATGGTCTGTGTATAAATATAGTTGCAATGTATCCATATATAGTATATCGTTTTTGAGGCATTCATGTATAATAAACTATTTGGGATTGGAGCCCGTTTCAACCCGAAGAACATTACTCTTTAGGTATATATTTTGGGTTTTACTCCAAAATAATTATATAGTACAACGTTTAGAAAGTGTTTCTGTCAGCTGGTTAAATTGATAATATGTTGAACTTGAAGAATATGCTTCAGTATGTCTATACATGCTGTATATAGATTTGTCTATTTATCTTTTATCAGAATCAGAAACAGGTTTATTGCCAAGGTTGGCGTTTCTCTGTATTTTGTGGAAATCTTGGTGTTCAAACCCTTTAAGACGCAGCTTTGATATTGTTTTATGGCTCCTGCAACCCTTCTGGTTAGAACATTCCAGAGAGGTTAGAACCGGATATGGAGATGTCTCACAGACACTCCCCCGATTGGCTATCCTTTATTTCCTGAATGGACAATTTGACCCCTGACCCTCATCATCATTCGTCGTAGGCTTGTTGACATGTGGGTTGACTTGTGACATGTGGGTTCTTACCCCCTCTCATCTCTCAGGGGGCATGGTGTGGTTGGGGGGTTGGGGGGGGATTGCGGTCCAGTATCCGGGTTCAAAGGGGGAAGTCCTTTCTCTCTGTTTTGAGTTTTTACGTAGCGTGTCGGGCAGGTCTGGGGGGGGGCGTTCATGCAGAACCAGGCCTTAGCAACATTCCCAGGGGGGGTCGGCCGGCGAGGGGAGCGGCCGGCCTACTTCCAGATGGGCCTGTGGAAAGAGACAAGGACTTGCTACTAGCTGGGGTTGGAGTGGGGCTAGGTGTGATGAAAGTGGATATGGGGGACGGGACGGCAGGAACCGTCTACCTCTCTAGGTGTTGGCGGTCATCATTGTCCAGATCAGGTTCTGTTAGTGGATTCCATTCCTCTGGTTGTAGTTTCTGTTTATCCAAGTTGACGGAGGTTAAGTGTATTGTAATGTGAACACTACCACACTGTTAATGGACTGTCCTGATCTGTATATAGATCCAGGACATATCTGGACATAGATTTCAGACATACATCTGGCTTTAAGGTGCTTCGCTTTGTAGCTTCCCCGGGTCACGCAGTAGATATGCTCATAGAGCTCTGGGGTCAGTCTGAGGAACAGGGATCCTCACAGATAGCTGCTCTGGGTTCACTATCTCCTCTGATGGGCAGCCGGTCAGCGTCCTCCATCATACAGGTCTGAGACAGAGAGGGAGGAGGGAGAAGAGAGGAGAGGAGAAGAGAGGAGAAGATGGGAGAGGAGAAGAGAGGAGAGGGGATGAGAGGATTGGAGAAGGAAGGAAAGGAGGAAACACAAGAGGGGAAAAGTCGAGAGGAGAGAAATGTCAGATGCTCAGTTCCAAGACGGATGACCCTCCCATCCATCACGGTGACAGGGGGTCTGTCTCTTTAAACACACACACGCAGATCAGGTGTCAGGAGACAATGGGGGGCCAACGTTGGCTGACTGTTTGGGAAGGCTGTCGATAGAGGCCCCTGTGCTGCAGCCATTGTAGGCCAGAGTGTGTCTGAGATGTCCCTCTCTCTGTTCTCGAAGTGTGTGCACCTCTTTGACTATAGAAATGCTCTCTGTAGCAGCTGACAGAAGCTCATGTAACCCTTTGTCCTCCTCTGAAGTGCAGCAGCTTGATCAGCATTCTCACATCGCTCATAGACGCGCTGGTTGTTGTACAGTGTACAGTAGGCTAGACAGATTTAAACCTAATCTGGCCACTCTTTCCTTCTCTGCCCCCTCCCTCTCTCTCTCCTAGATTGCCAGTCGGGCGTGTCTCTCGAGGTCTTGACGGCCCGTTGCCAGGGGAGGAAGAGCTGTTCGGTTCGAGTGTCCACAAGGGAGTTTGGAGACCCGTGTTATTCCGGGACAAGGAAGTACCTCAGTGTCATCTACACCTGTGGTGAGTCCCTCACTCCTCCCCTCACCCCTCTCTCCCCTCCTTCATCTAACCTGCTCACCCTTCCGCAGAGTTAGAGCAGTTCTCTCTCTGGCCAGTAGGGGGTGGTGGTCTCTCACATTTGAGACGAGGTATTTCTCTACGCCGCAGATGGTAAAAGCTACAGGTAGCGAGAGCGTTGCGTTTGATTTGTCCGTCTGTCTTTCTCAGCTTAGCTCTCCCTGTCTCTCTTCAAACACCACTGTAGGAAACAACATGCTCTCTGCTTTATAAAACTCCCTTCTCTCTTTCTCTTCTCTCTCTTTCTCTTCTCCCCCCTCCCCCCCCAGCCCCCTCCACCTCTATCCGTGTGTCGTGTCATCAGGAGTGGAGTCTCCAGGGTTGTTAATCAGCTATGTGATGATGGCGAGAGGAAGGGAGGGGCGGTGATGTTCATTTTTGAGCAGTTCCTTTTTATAGCCCCCCCCCCCTCTCTCCGTTGCTCTCTCTCTGTGTCTCTCTCCCCCCCCCCCCCCCTCGCTCTCTCTCGGAGGAAAGAGAGTTTCCTCTGTCTGTTCCCCACCCCCGGGCCCATCCTGAACTGTCAAACCATAATTCATTAAACACATACACACGCACTCACACAAACACACACTCACATTGTCCAGACGCCCTCAAATACAGGAATCGATCCATCAGTGACAAGCTCTGGAGCCTTTCAGACCAGACATATCATTCACTCACACACACACAGACATCCATACAGACGCACGGACACACATACATTACCACCTTCTACTACTACCAATCCCTCACACCTTCAAATGCTTTCTTAGCCATTCAACCCCTCTCAAGCATAGAAACTGTAAGAGACCCTGGATCAGTCTAGACTGTGTCCTCCTAAAAGCTCCAACAGGTTGATGTGTGTGGGAGAGAGAGAGAGAAAGAGGGAGAAAAAGGGAGAGAGAGAGAAAGAGAGAGAGAGAGACAGAGAGAGAGAGAGAGTAAGGGGGCCAGGGAGGGGGGGCATGGCGAGAAGAGAAGGCTGGGGGAGGTGTAATGTGTTTGACATTACATGGAGGGAATGTGTGTTTGTGTGTGATGGAGGGGGGTGGGGACAGGACAGGGGTTGGGTTGGTTAGGGGGCGGAGGCTGGCAAGACTAAATCATTCTAGCTGTAGTAGACATGAAGTCACTTGAGGCTTGAACAAGTTGTAATTTTAGGGTATCATTTTTCATGGACGGTAATGTGTGCTATATACAAGGAAGAGGGGTAGACTCTGTGTGTGTGTGTTTGTAGTCAGGATGTGTATGTTTGGGTGTGTGTGCACCCTACGTATGTGTTTGTGTGTGTAGGCTTGGTGTGTGTTTGTGTGTTTAGCCTACTGTATCTGTTTATGTATGTGTGTGTATGGATGTTGCCTATGTGTGTGTGTTTGTGTGTATGTAACCTAGGTGTGTGTGTATGTAGCCTAGGTATATGTGTATGTAGCCTAGGTGTGTATGTGTGTGTGTGTGTATGAAGCCTGTGTGCGTGTGTGTGTGTGCGTTAGCCTAGGTGTGTGTGTGTGTGTATGTACATAGCCTAGGTATGTATATGTGACTGTGTATGTAGCCAAGGTTTGTGTGTGTGTGTGTGTGTGTGTGTGTAGCCTAGGTATGTGTGTGGTTTTGTTTGGTTTGCAATAGAGGTCACTAGGAGCCCCATGTTCTGAAGCACTTCCATTCCATGATTTAACTATTGGTCATAGATCCAAAGGGCAGCCCCCAGGTCCTGACCCCCCCAGGTCCTGACCTCCCCAGGTCCTGACCCCCCCAGGTCCTGACCTCCCCAGGTCCTGACCTCCCCAGGTCCTGACCCCCCCAGGTCCTGACCTCCCCAGGTCCTGACCCCCCCAGGTTCTGCTGGATCTCAGAACCAGGACTACCTCCAGTGGGGTTCTTCTGAGAGGGAGGAGAACCAACCAGAAGGCTTCTTCTTCACGTCATGTGTTTGATAAATGGGCCAGCCTGGGGATGTTTCCTTTAATGGGCGCAGCTTTGATTCACTCAGTTTTTTCGCTCTGCTTTGAAGTTGCTGTTGTCTGGACATGTCCCTTAGGTAGGGTAGCCCCCAGTCCATGACTCCCCCAGTACTGTTTGCCCTAGAACTCATGGCCATCATGCTACTCTATGCAGTACAAAAGTGGTTCTCAAGGGGGGTGCATTGGATGAGAATATAAATATACATTAGATTATGATAGGAGGAGGACCTGCTTTGTTTCAGGAAGTCTAACTGATGTGAACCAACACACAGCAGACAGAGTTTTAGAAGAACTGCGGGCACAGGGCCATCCTTCATGCTCGGAGATTTGGTCTGGAGTTGTGTTGGTTCACATCAGCGTTGATCAAATTATCTCCTTGAGGAACTCTTTCATTCTCCCTCTCTTGTTCTTTCTCCTCCCCCCCTCTTACTCACACACACACACACACACACACACACACACACAACTTCTCAATCTCTTCTTTCACTCATTCACAGTTCTGTCTTTCACTTGCTCACATTTGTTAATATTTCTTTGAATCGCTCTGTAGATATGTCTCTCTTCCTCTCCCCTGCTTCCCCTCTCCTCCATCTGTTCTTCTCTCTCCCTCCTCCTTTCTCTCTTTCCCTCTCTCCCCCTCTGTTTCTTTTTCTCTCAGTTCTCTCTGCACACACACACATCCATACGCATGCAAGCACACACACAGGACCCAACTCACAGGAATGAAAGGGTAGGGAAGGCCTAATGAACAGCCAGGATTGCTGGGAGGAAATGGATTAATTGCAGCACTTTGCCAGAGCAGAGAGCCCTGACAGCTCCGGGGCTGACAGCTCTGGGGGCTGACTAGGGGGAGGGGGGAGAGGTACAGGGCAGAGGGCTGTGGGTACGGGGCAAGGGTAAAGGGCAGAGGGCTAGAGGTACAGGGCTAGGGTAGGGGTAGGTGGCAGAGGGATAGAGGTACGGGGATAGTTTAGGCGTAGGTGGCAGAGGGCTAGAGGTACGGGGCTAGTTTAGGGGTAGGTGGCAGAGGGCTAGAGGTACGGGGCTAGTTTAGGGGTAGGTGGCTGAAGGCCTGGAAGTAGCTGCATAGCATGTCAGTAGCTGTGTGTCATATCAGGAGTTATAGCGTTTGTAGCTGTTAAGTGTGTCAGTACCCATATGGTGTGTGAGTAACTATGGTGTGTCAGTAACTATGGTGTGTCAGTAGCGGTCCCTCTGAGAGGGTTGCGCTGCAGGGCGGAGGTAGGGGGAGTGTGGAGGAGCCAGAAGTCTTTCAGCAGGAGCAGACAGAGATGCAACCCCCCTCATCACAGCAGTGCTGGAGACTAGGGGGAGGGAGGTGTTTATTTTGGCTGGGCCCTGTGTGTGTGTGTGTGTGTGTGTGTGTGTGTGTGCGTGTGTGTCTCCAGCTGCAGTAGTAGCCACTTGGCCTCCCTTGGAGCCTATATCTCATATCACAGCTGATGCAGTAGGATACAGTTAAAAAGCTACACACACACATTCCTATTTATACAGCACGTACACACATGCACACACACACACATAATCCTCAGGTTGGGGGTGGGGTTCAGAGAGGAGTAAGGGGGCGTCTGAGCTCCCGAGCCTCCCATCCTACAGACCAGGCCAGGCCAGGCCAGACCAGGCCAGAACAGGCACCAACACTGACACAACATCACCTGATCCCCCCCAGAACACACACATCACATCAACCCTTGTGATCTCTCTCTCTTTTTCTCTGTGTGTCTGTGTGTGTGTGTGTGTGTGGTATGAATGGGAATGTATGTGTGTGGGTGCATACATACCAATGCCCATAAAAGGAAGTACATCTGATTAGGATGACGTCATCCCTAAACAGCTCTCTCGTTCGCTCTCGCGGACACACACACACACTCACTCACACACACACATGAACACAAACACACAATATGAAAACAACTCTGGTAGTTGCTCCAGAGCCATGCAGTCTTTTCCAAGTCTTTCCTTCTCAGCCCAGAGAGGAGGGTCTGAAAGAGGAGCTGGGTTCTGAGCAGACCCAGATCAGGGGGCATTGTTGGGGGTGTTAGGGGCGGGGCCAGGAGTGTTAGGGGCGGGGCCAGGAGTGTTAGGCAGCGTGGCCGTGGCTCAGTTGCCACTCTCTCCTGGTATGTCACTCTCAGCAGTGACCCGGCCCGCACACAAGGCTGTTTGTGGCACTGATGGGCTGTTGCCGTGGTGATGTGCTGATGCCAGGGGTCAGAGGGTTGTGCCCGCTCAGCATGTTTAGTCAGCTGGTGTCTAACCCTCAGCAACTGCTGTCCACTCTCACCACCCCAGTACCTGCCGGCTCTGGGAAACAACACACACACATGCTTACTCATACACACACTCACACACTCACTGTATCTCCATATTTCACGCTGTCTCTCTCTCTGTCTCGTTCAGTTTCTTCTTTCTCTCTTACTCAGTATTCATAATGCAGCTGAATGATCTTTTCACAGCTTGGAAACAGCCTGTTTGCTGCAGTGCATTATGGGTGTGGTGGTCTTGTCAGTGGCACTGCACAACTTTTTTACCAGATTAAAATGGTTCTCTAACAAAGTGGATTACATTACATTACACTTGGTGTTTGATTAGAAGTTCCTAGACTTTACTTTATTTCCCTTTCTCTGTCTCTCTCTCATGTTCTCTCTCTCTCTCTCCAATGTCTCTGTCTAGTTCTGTATCTATCTCACCTCTCTTCTATGTAGGTTTGTGCTGCTTTCAGTGTGTGGCCATTTCCACACAATGCCTTCCTTCATGTTGAAACTTTTGAGTTGTGTTGGTGCACATCAGCACTGATCAAATCATCCTCTTGAGGAACTCTCTTTCACTCTCACTTTTGTTCTCTTGCTCAGTCTTTTTCTTTCATTTCGTCTCTCTCTTTACTTCTCTCTCTCACTCTCTCCCTTTCCATCCATCCCGCTGTCTCTCTCTGGCCCTCCATCTCTCATCATTC
>NC_085025.1:8119193-8184024 GCF_963692335.1 Osmerus eperlanus
GCACTCAATCCACCCCCACCCCTGCGTCCGCCCTCCCCCGCCCTTGGATCCCCTATCCAGCCCATGTTAGGGGGCTCCTGATCGTCAAAGCAGATGTGGTGGGCACCGGAACTTCCTGGCATTCTTCGGCCAACAAGCAGCTGCTTCGTGGGGGTTCATCCCTGCCCCCCCCCCCCCAATCCTCCGTACCCTCAGGTCCCACCCATCCCCCCATCCCCTAACTCCCCAACCCCATGATAAGCCCCCCCCACCCCCAGCCACTCCCTAAACCCCCCCAGCATCACCCTAAAAGTACCACCCACTGTACCACCCAACAACTCTACAGTCCTGCCCATGCACACCACTACACACACACACATACACACATTACCATACCAGACCATTCTTCACTAGGTTCTCACACTCATCTCCCCACCAGTCTCTCTCAGAGCTGGACACTGTCAGCTCCTCTTCCAGAAGTTGATCCTTTCTGAGGCAGAACAGCTGGGATCAGACACACCATACTCACTCAAACACACACACTTATTTTGTGTGTCTGTGCTTGGTCCTGGTGTCAACAGAGACATGGTTTACAGAGGAACTCTGGAAGATCTCTGGAGGTCGGACTCATCTGAAGCTGTGTTATTGTGCAGACTGTGCTAGGACAGGGATCTGAAGATGGGCAGCTTTATGGCTGCTGGAGGCCATATATCTCTGGATGAGATGCTTGCAGAGCCTCCTCCTTCTCTCCTGGCTTTGGAGGTCACTAGGGTGTTGGTGTGTATATATGTGTCTGGGCGCGTGAGTGTATGTGTGTGTGTGTGTGTGTGTGTGTGTGTGTGTGTGTGTGTGTGTGTGTGTGTGTGTGTGTGTCAGAGAGTATACTCAGACTACTGCATTGCTAAGCCCAGGTATCGAGGCATGTTCTGTACTTTTACAGATCTGGTTTTGCCTCCTTCCCTTCTTCCTCCATCTCTCCGTCCCTCTCACCATCCCTACTCAATCCCCCCTACCTCCCTATTTCTCCCTCCCTCATGCATAAATCCCTCCTGACCCCTCTGCTGCCCTCCCTTCCTGCCTCCACCTCTCTTCCCTCCATCCCTCTCTCCATCCTTCCCTCCATCTAAACCCCCCTCTCCCTCATTAAACTCAATTTGTTCTGAGGAGCAGGGAATGACTTGTGCCCAGAAACATGTGCTGCACAGAGAGAGAGAGAGAGAGAGAGAGAGAGAGAGAGAGAGAGAGAGAGAGAGAGAGAGAGAGAGAGAGAGAGAGAGAGAGAGAGAGAGAGAGAGAGAGAGAGAATGAGAGGATGGGAGAGAGGTTTAGGGTAAGTGAAGACTGGCAGAGTCCACAAAGTGAAAGCAATAGAATGGGTAAGACAAATAGCTTGATAGAAAAAGTGACAAAAAAGAGTAGGATAGACAATGCCAGAGATGGAGAGAGTGGTAGAGAAAAAGAGAAAGAGTGAGAGAGAAAGAGAAAGAGTGAGAGAAAAAGAGAGAGCGATAGAGAAAGAGGCACAGAACTTCATTCAGGTTCAGATAAACATCTATTGGTTCCCTGTCATGAAAACTGAAACTTCTAAGCAACCCCACTCAGCTCATAACCAGCTAACCCAACTCTGTTTTCAGACTTTCAATGTCTAAATGTTGAAAAAGGGAGTAAAGAGAGGGTTTGGGGGTGGATAGAGAGTTTAATTAAGGTAGTTTATTGAAAAGCCAGAGAAAATTGTGTTAATTTTGCTGTGTTTTGTAGACTTGTGACTTTATTGACATAAACACATGCTGTAGGCAAGGTTTGTTTTCCTCTATGAACTGTAAACACATGTTTTAGGTTGTGTCTCTTCAGTACTTTTAGCACTCCCATATTACAGGTCGGGTCGGCAGAATTAGCAGACACATTAATGATGTAGGCGGCGAGTTTATAGCCCTGGGTTTGAATGAAGCATTAAATCGCTGCAGCCTCCACTCTGGCTCCCATCCTTGTAATGGATGTTGGTTTCAAGAAAGAACACCTGCAACGCTGTAAAGGCTAGGCTAATCCAAACATGCTGTACTGGAAAGATATAGGGGCTAAACTATGCTAAGCTAAACAGTATGTACAGTGCTATAGAACCTACCATGGGCTACATCAACTTTGGTAACCACCTCAGATCAGAACTCACCGTCTTGCTGCGTGTGAGCCTGATGACCATGTGACCAGGTCACGTGTGACCACGCTCATCCAGAACGAGTCAGCTCTCTTGATACAGCTCCATGTGGGTAATTACCCCGCTGATAATAAACTACCGTCCAACCGTAGCCTAAGGGGTTACAAGTCACTGGGTAATATAAGCGAAGAGCATCACATGACCAGATGAAAATGAGCCGGCTGTACTCTTACCACAGGCAGGAGCACATGCACACACATTGTCAGTGACACGTACAGACGTGTATATAAGCCAAAATGAGTGTATGTAACCTAAAGTGGGCCTGAGCACGTGTTGGGTCATGTACAGTGTGTATAGTGGTGCATAAGTGTGACAGACGTATGGAGGTTATACCCGTCGTTTCAGAGTCTGGTCAGTGTCAAGGTGACTGTGCTCTGTTTGGGTTGGGATAATCTTCTGGTAGTTTCCTACTAATAACTGTGATATTACTGCTGGGTGTGTGGGCCTGGACAGTCTCACTAGCACTTCTCTCTAGATATCCTCTCGCTCTTTCTAATTCTCTCATTTTTTTCTCTCTCCCTCTTTCTCTCTTCCTCCCTTTGTCTCCTCTTCTCGCTCTCTGTTGGTTTTAATCACTGTACATAATGGCGTCCGTCAGCTAAAAGCAGAGCCAGACCTCCACTGTCGTGTTTGTTTAGCGATGCCAATGTGAGTCCAGGCCAGCTCCCTCTTTCCTCCCTCTCTCTCTCTCTCTCTCTCTCTCTCTCTCTCTCTCTCTCTCTCTCTCTCTCTCTCTCTCTCTCTCTCTCTCTCTCTCTCTCTCTCTCTCTCTGTCTCTCTCTGTCTCTCTCTCTCTCTATCTCTTTGTTATCCTGGATGCCCTGCCAGAACCATACTTTTGGAATGACCCTTTAAGACCAGTGAAGCCACAGTCTGGACACATATACCCTGATCTTAGCTTGTTGATCCTAGCCAGTCATCAGGAGGCCTATGATGTTGGCTTAGCTGTTGGCCTGCTATACACCGCTGCTTTAAATAAAGCTAGAACAGGGCTTCTTAAACTATTTCAACCAGACTCCCCTTTTAAAATGTTAAAATGTTTAACCCCCCCTCTTCCATTAGCATCCAATCCTCTTTTGACAGCAATATACTTTCCTTATGTCCTCTTACAACAGAACAGTACACTCCATCTCTGCCGGAAGAGACAGGGTCCTGAAACAGTGCGAATATTCTATGATTCTGTGATTCGTTTGACTCATACAATCTCAGGTAAAAGGCACAGCACAATTATTCATTGTTATCTTGCAGATTATTACCTTTCCAAGCTTGCTGTTCCAAACTTGAATTGGGATAGCAGGATAGTAGGCCCTTTGTATGGTGGATGCTCACTGTCATGCTTGACCAATCAGGTAGAGTGTACCATACAGATTTTACCCATAAATGTCAAGGGTTAGCTCCACCCCTGCTCCAGTCCTTTCTCTCTTCTTCTCTTCCCGTTTTCCTCTCTCTTTCTTGATCTTTCTTCTCTATCTCTGCCATCCTCCCTACCTCTCTGCTGTCCTCCCTCCCTTTCTCTCTCTCTCTCTCTCTCTCTTTCCTTCTTTTTTTTCTTTTGGTTCATGTGTTCATGTGGGTCTTGTTCGTGTCAAAGCCCCCCTTCCCTCACAGAAACACCACATGAAGCAAGATTGTCGTTTTACCCAGGTGGCTATTTAGAAAATGTTCAACTCCTGCTGTGCTCGCTGGTGAACTTTCCAGAGAGTTCTACCCTCAAGCTCTGCTCTAATGCTGGCATCCAAATGAACACAACTTCTAGAATGGGAGTTGAGCTGTCAGACGCGGGGCAGGGAAGGCATTCCCAGCTGTTTGGAGCCGTCGTGGGGAGTGTGAAACGGAGATGCTGTGGTGGTAATTGAGACATCAACAGAGAAGGAGCAGTTGTCTCTGAGTGTAATGTGCTGCTGTAACTGTGTTAGCTGCAGTTCGTTATCGAATCACCGAGATGGATACTGATCCAGCAACGACACGAGCCCAAGGCCCACAACAGGTGTTTATTTTAAAGACACTTGTAAAATGAGAGAGAAAAAGAGAGTGTGTGTGTGTGTGTGCCCCTAGCCTGAAGGACACAGCTGTGAGGTATAGAGGAGGCAACCAGACAGTGTGAATATGGAGCCGAAGTAGGCAGATATACTCGAAAGCCACCAAACTCCTCACCAACTGAACTTAGTCTACCAACCTTGTTAGATCAGATTAGACACTAAGTGTGGACACAATACTGAGTTTCTGAAATGAGAATATGTATGGTGGTAATATTAGAGCTGTCCAATGACACATAAACAGAATTTTTATATAGATGGTGTATGTGTGTGAGAGAGAGAGAGAGTGTGCGTGAGTGTGTGTGTGTGTGTGTGTGTGTGCGAGCCCGTGTGTGTGTGGTGGACCCGTGTGCCAGGAAACCCAAGCCGTTGAGGGGGATGAGAAAGGAAATGATGTGATGGGTTTACTGCAGCGCACTCTTCCATGTCTTATGGATACTCCCCTCCCTCTCCCTCTCTCTCTCCCTCTCCCTCTCTCCCTCTCCCTCTCCCTCTCCCTCTCCCTCTCCCTCTCCCTCTCCCTCTCCCTCTCCCTCTCTCTCTCTCCCTCTCCCTCTCCCTCTCCCTCTCTCTCTCTACCTCTCTCTCCCTCTCTCTCTCAGTCTGTCTTTCCTTCTCTCTCTTCCCCTGTGCTTTCTCTTCTGTTCTCTCCTTCTTGATTAGAAACAGCCGCTAGTGTAGCTTGTGTTTGTGTGCTTAATCACAGAAGTCTATTTTAGGAGAGGACTCTAATAATAGCCAGTGAGGCTCAGTCAGGGTTCTGTAGACAGTAAGGACAGGACCAGTATGTGTGTGTGTGTGTGTGTGTGTGTGTGTGTGTGTACAACATGACCGTGTGTATATGTGTACTACAGCACCAGACACAGGCTGCTGTGTAGTGATTAGTGAGAGCCGATGACAGGTCTGGACTGATACACAACTCTGTGTAATTACCCCTGGCCAGGCAAACTGCCTCTCTTAAGACTGGAGCTCTGTCAACACGCACACACACACACACACATCGAGACACATATGCAGGACTGGATAACCTGCCTTCTTCCTCAAATAAGAACCACACACACACTTAGGCAAGTCTGCCCTGCTAGACTAGTCGTCATGGATTATCACGTGTTGGGTATTTCCAAAGCTGTTCAGCTGTCTGGATGTCTGGTCACTTCCAGTATGAGGAAGGGTTTACACAGCAATGACATGGAGCGTGCACAGACACATACTGGCACCATGACAGACAGCTCAAATATACCTGAGAGAGAAAGGCACACTCAAACACACACTCCATACACACCTGACTGAGCGAAAGGTTGGAAGGTGGGACTTTCTCCGTTGGGGCTAGCCAGACTCCGCCCACAGTGATGAAGAGATAAAAGGGAGAGAGAATGTGGGCTGTCTGCATTCTAGCACCATGCTTAATGTTCGAAACTGATGGAGAGATAACTATGTCAAACCTACCTTCCTTCATTTGTAATAGACAGGGAGGAGACAGAGATGTGAGAGAGACAAATTACTTACTGTAAGTTGCTCTGGATAAGAGCGTCTGCTAAATCACTAAATGTAAACGGTATTATCTGGACTGGTTTTGTCTCATCTGACACACGTTGAGACTTCATGTCCCAGAATCCCTCTGTCTTCAGCGGGGTGTTCTCTTTAGCCATGGACTTGCATGGAGCTGGGGACTTCCACCACAGCTTCCACAGTCATCATGACCAACATTGTTGTTTCCTGTCACTGTCTAGACTAGCCAGGCTCTTATCTGTGCAGAGGCTGTTGTGAGGCTGGTTTCGCTAGACACCCCCTTTTCTCAGACAATACACAAGTCTAATTTGAATGCCTCAGCAGCCCTCTCCCAATCAGAGCTTTTGTCTCTTATCTGATTAGCTCATAAACCAGACACAGGCCAGTGAGTTTAGGGTAGGGTGCCCTCTGATGACACAGCATTTAGCGCTTCCTTGTTGACCCAGTGAAACATCAGATAATACTGTTCTGCTGACTCTTGAGTTACCGTGCTGTCCTGCCCTTACCCAGTCTGTCTCTCTGTCTCTCTCCCCCACCGCTAATAAAGTGAATGAAACACAAACACCATCTCCCTCCAGGCCTCTGTTTGGACAGGTCACTTGTCCCTCAGGGGGTCGAAGGTCACCATGGGAGAATATTAGTGGTTGGACCCTGCTGCGTGGTCAGCCTTTGAAAGGGACACCCTGCTCATATGCAGGCCTGCCACCCTGGGTGCCTGCAGGTCTTACTGGTCCGGTGTAGTTCATGTCCTCAACAAGGATTTGATTATGTCTCTTGATGTCGGAGTTGATTCTGAGGCTTCCATGGTATGCTGAGTGTGGTGATGGGGGGGGGGGGGGGGGGTCTGTGTTGGGAGGAGTATGGGGGAGGGAGGGTCACACTGAAGCAGGGTCCGTTTCACACTGTTTGTTATGACCTCTCGTTGTCATCAGCCCACTATTCCGGTGCCTACATCTGTCTGCCTGCTAGCAACTGTTAAGTGTGTGTGTTTGTGTGTGTGTGTGTGTGTTTCTGAGTGTGTGTGTGTGTGTGTCTGCTCAACCAGAATTATGTGTTATCCATTGTAGTAAAAAGGGAAAAACAGACTCTATGGGCTTTGCAAATTAATCTTGGATGTGTGTGTGTGTGTGTGTGTGTGTGTGTTGGGGGTGGTGAGGGGGGTACTGAACCCGCCTCGCTGAGCCAGAAGAAGGGAAGTTTGTTTCAGTTCCAGGGTTTTCATCAGTATCAGGTATACAACACACACAGCACGTGTGGTGTGACGGCTATGAAGGGAGTACTCAGCTTGGGTTTGGAAAAACATTACGTTTATGCTGAGGCTTGGCTAAGGTCAGAAAGGTCCTTTCCTCTCACAACCACACACACACACACACACACACATTACACACTTATAAACTCTGGCTTCACAAGACCGCATCTGCACACCGACATCTGCACTCTTCACGATCACCTATCCTACGATTTCTCAAAGACTCCCCATCACCCTGATTACAACACACACACACTCAGGCACACACTTCCCCAATCTGCTGCAGTCAGCTGGACCCAGTTAGTTCTCCATGGTGGGCATGTTCCCTGGTGAGACTCTGGACACTGAAAATCCTTTGGAAGAGAGAGGAAGGGTGGAGCAGGGGTGGAGAACAGGGGGCAGAGGGGAGAGAGGAGGAGGGGTGGAGAACAGGGGGCAGAGGGGAGAGAGGAGGAGGGGTGGAGAACAGGGGGCAGAGGGGAGAGAGGAGGAGGGGTGGAGAACAGGGGGCAGAGGGGAGAGAGGAGGAGGGGTGGAGAACAAGGGGCAGAGGGGAGAGAGGAGGAGGGGTGGAGAACAAGGGGCAGAGGGGAGAGAGGAGGAGAGGTGGAGAACAGGGGGCAGAGGGGAGAGGGGAGGAGGGGTGGAGAACAGGGGGCAGAGGGGAGAGATGAGGAGGGGTGGAGAACAGGGGGCAAAGGGGAGAGAGGAGGAGGGGTGGAGAACAGGGGGCAGAGGGGAGAGGGGAGGAGGGGTGGAGAACAAGGGGCAGAGGGGAGAGAGGAGGAGGGGTGGAGAACAGGGGGCAGAGGGGAGAGAGGAGGAGGGGTGGAGAACAGGGGGCAGAGGGGAGAGAGGAGGAGGGGTGGAGAACAGGGGGCAGAGGGGAGAGAGGAGGAGGGGTGGAGAACAGGGGGCAGAGGGGAGAGGGGAGGAGGGGTGGAGAACAGGGGGCAGAGGGGAGAGAGGAGGAGTGATGGAGAACAGGGGGCAGAGGGGAGAGGGGAGGAGGGGTGGAGAACAGGGGGCAGAGGGGAGAGAGGAGGAGGGGTGGAGAACAGGGGGCAGAGGGGAGAGAGGAGGAATGCAATCTCAACACCTTCAGCTTGTGGCCTGTTCACCTAGCATATGTTGTTCCTCGAGAATGCTATTAGCTACATGCGTTTTGGGTCTGTGTGTGTGTGTGTGTGTGTATATGAAATGAGTTTAGGGGAGCGGCACTTTGATGTCTCAGATTAAGGGGGGCCCAGGCTAAGGTTTGATTGAAGCCAGACAGAGTTGCTCAGTCCCCTGACACACACACACACACACACTGCACTGCACTGTTTAAATGCACTTCAGTCACATCCAGCTGCAGCTGCCATTCACTCTTTCTCCAAACCCTTTCTTCACTTTTTCTAATTCTCTCTCTCTTTCCCTCCCTCTCCCTCTTTCTCTCGGCGCTTGTCTGTGGTGTCCTCCTGTGTCCTCTCCCCCTCTCTTCCCCTCTTCCCAGGTGGGTTTCATTGTGCTGCCTTTTCCCCATCAGGCTCTAAAAGCATTGTCCCACTGCAGTTTAGCTCTGGTCTGGACATAGGCCTCTGGCTCCCTCCCTCCATCTCTCTCTCTCCCTCTCTTTTTCTCTCCCTCCACCTCTCTTTTTCTCTCCCTCCAGAGTGCTCCAGAGTCCAGTGAAAACAACGTGTGTTTCTGCCAATGTATACACAACCCTTTGTTACAGGCCTGCTGGTCTCCTGAGCCCTGTCCCCCTCCCCTGTCCCCCTTACCATCTCTCCCCCTCCCGTCCTCCACCATCTCTCTCTCTCTCACCATCTCTCTCTCTCTCTCACCATCGCTCTCTCTCTCACCATCGCTCTCTCTCTCACCATTGCTCTCTCTCTCACCATCGCTCTCTCTCAACCTCCATCTTGCTCTCTCTCACCCCCTATCTCTCTGTTTTTCTCTCCAACTATTTTTCTCTCACCCTCTCTCTCCCTCCACCTCTCTCCCCTCCATCTCCCTGTCTCCCTTCTCTCTCTCTCTCTCTCCCTTCGCAGTCCTCTCCTCATGTTCCCACTCCCTGTGGTGTGCTGGGGTTCTTGCACTGTGCAGAGAGAGGAAGGGAGTGTGGCCAGGATCCCGTTAGCAGAGTTATAATAAGACATAAGAGGAATCATTCGCTCAACGTTTTCACGACCATGTCATTAAAGCGCTGGCAGATTCCACATATAGATTTATACATTGTTTCTCACCCTCGCACTCTTTCTTTCTCCCTCTCTCCCTCTCTTTCTCCCTCTGTCTCCATAACTCTCTCTCATTCTCTTTCTACCTAACTCTCCATCTCTCTCTATGCTTAACTCTATTTCTCTCCCTCTCTTTCTCCCTCTCACCTCTGCCTCTCATTCCTCCCTCATTCCTACTGGCTTCCTGATGTGAGGTTAGCTGTGTTCTTGTCCTCAGGTTTTCTGTTGACTGCTCTGTTTGCTGACAGCCAGTTGTCACTTGAGCGCTTGTTTCCTTCCTTGTTTCCTGGAGCTGAGCCAGACAGGAACCAGGCATGAACCAGGCATGAACCAGGCATGAACCAGGCTAACAGGAGCAATCATTTACACAGTTCACAACAGATATAATGTGGGCTGGTATGTATGTGTGCAGGTGCGTTTGCATGTGTGTGTGAAAAGATGCTTGTGCCTGTGTGTGCATGTCTGTGTGTGTTTATGTGTGTATGTGTGTGTGTGTGTGTAAGCATCGATGGTAAGACCAACTTGGCATCTACCAGCTGTGACCCTGGGCTACATGTGCAGCCAATTATAGCCAATCAGAGGTCTGTAATCAAGGCTAGGGGGATGGGCCTGTGGTGGGTTGGGGTGGGCTCATTAGCCTGTCAGAATGAAGAGGTTGGACATGGCCAACAGGACTTTTAGAAATTAAATTTCAAAATGTATGTTATTCTGTTTTAGGTGTATTTTTCACCCTATTCACTAGTGCATACTTTGTTGCAAGTATACTGTGTGTGCACACAGACTAGTATACAGACTGGCTTTGAAACGCTCTGTGTGAGGGTACTGTTGGCAAGTATCCATACTGGATAGTGCAGTGTCTGTATGAGTGGTAAGTGTGCGGTACTTTCGATGCTGGCTGGGGCTGCTTCTCGGGGCTATGCGAGGTCTGTTCCAGCTTTTTTATTGGCTCATGGAGTGGAGCCGAAAAAAGTCTCGGGAAATTTGGTTTGGTGTGTTTATTCACGCTGGGGTTTTCAAACAAATAGCCCCTTTTTCTCGAAAACTTGTCTTTTGATTTTCGTAGTTTGTATTTCTGCAGAGCTCAGCAAAAAGAGACATTATTATTAATTGTATTTTTTTCTTCTTCACCCCCATCTCTGTTGTTGTGGGCCAGGGGTTTGGAAACAGGCCGGGTGGAGGGAGATGTGTGTGGGGGAGTGGGGGGACTGGGGGACGTACAGACAATTTGTAGGCAGTAAATCACCCATTACACAGCCATACAGACAGACAGACAGATATGTTGACCAGAGTGGTCACTAAACCATATGTGAGGGGGCTGGAATGTAAAAAAAAAAAACACTGCTGCATTGTGGGGACTGCGTCTGGGATGAGAGCATGGTGCCTGAGTCACAGGATACTGTGAGGTGGGGGAGCTAGAGGGAGGGGGGGTGTGGGAAGGCATAAGTCGAACGTCGATTTCGGGAATAGCCCTTGCTGGGTCAGAAGTGCCTGACTCACAGCCGTAACTCTGTATGACTCTCCTGTCTATACCTCTCTCCTGTTTCATCCTGTCGCTCCCCCAGTCTCTTTTATTACCCTCTTCTGTCTCACCCTCTCTCCACCCTTTAGCCAGCCTCCCTCCTTCCCTCCCACCAGGAAGGGACTTTGTTTTATATCTCATCATCCAGTGACTGAACCTAAAACTTAATGTTTTACCACACTTTTTCCTTCTCTCTCATCCCCCTCCTCCTCCCCACACCATCCTCCCTCTCTCATCCCCCTCCTCCTCCCCACACCATCCTCCCTCTCTCATCCCCCTCCTCCACCCCACACCATCCTCCCTCTCTCCTCCCCCTCCTCCTCCCCACACCATCCTCCCTCTCTCCTCCCCCTCCTCCTCCCCACACCATCCTCCCTCTCTCCTACCCCTCCTCCACCCCACACCATCCTCCCTCTCTCATCCCCCTCCTCCTCCCCACACCATCCTCCCTCTCTCCTACCCCTCCTCCACCCCACACCATCCTCCCTCTCTCATCCCCCTCCTCCTCCCCACACCATCCTCCCTCTCTCATCCCCCTCCTCCACCCCACACCATCCTCCCTCTCTCATCCCCCTCCTCCTCCCCACACCATCCTCCCTCTCTCCTCCCCCTCCTCCTCCCCACACCATCCTCCCTCTGTCATACCCCTCCTCCTCCCCACACCATCCTCCCTCTCTCCTCCCCCTCCTCCTCCCCACACCATCCTCCCTCTCTCATCCCCCTCCCCCTCCCCACACCATCCTCCCTCTCTCCTACCCCTCCTCCACCCCACACCATCCTCCCTCTCTCATCCCCCTCCTCCACCCCACACCATCCTCCCTCTCTCATCCCCCTCCTCCTCCCCACACCATCCTCCCTCTCTCCTACCCCTCCTCCTCCCCACACCATCCTCCCTCTCTCATCCCCCTCCTCCTCCCCACACCATCCTCCCTCTCTCCTCCCCCTCCTCCTCCCCACACCATCCTCCCTCTCTCATCCCCCTCCTCCACCCCACACCATCCTCCCTCTCTCATCCCCCTCCTCCTCCCCACACCATCCTCCCTCTCTCCAGTCCCAAAGAAGCTTCTCCAGGACCCCTCTCCCAGGCCCGTGTACCCCCGTCCACCCCATGCCCATGACCCCAATGTGGTTGGAGACAGCGCCCCGCCAGATGGGAGCTCACTCATAACCCCTGACACAGTGCCAGGTGAGTACCCTACACACACACACACACACACACATACATACATACTGTGACACACACAGACACGAAGACATTCAGACACAGTATTCAGACAAAATATACCTGCATACACACTCATTGAAACACACAGTCACCCATGAGCTGATTTAGGTACTGTTCTTAATCAGAGATCATTAGTGAACAAAGAGCATGACAATTAGCGATGAACATCTTTGTTATATTGACAAATACTTGCGTAACTTCCCAGGACTCAGGCAGGAAGAGAGTGGAAGGGAGACAGAGAGAAAGAAAGAGAGATGGAGGGAGAGAGAGAGTCAACGAGAGGGATAGAGAGTGGGAACGAGAAGAGATACCACCAAGGATGAAACACAAACAAAGCATCATTCATGAAGAAGGATGGCCATATTCCAGACACACTAATGACTCTCTGTGTAGGCCTACTCACCCGGCACAGATTAGGGAGATAGAGAGATGAGAGAGAGAGAAGAGAACAGAGGAGCAGGAAGAGGAGTGTGTCTGTTGTGCTGACAGTCCTTCACACATGAATGACTTTACTTCCAGTCGTGCAGTACCTCTCTCACTCGGTCCATCTGGAAAACTCTGTTTCCATCTCAGCAGAGGAGAGACCAGGGAGAGAGGGCAGAGAACACAACGTTTCTGGACCCCTGCCGCTTTTTCCATTCACTGTAAATCACCCAATCGTTTCATCTGTCTCATTTCCTGTTGCTGTTTTATAATCTCATCTAGATTAGGGGGCCAAACTAAGAACATGTTCCATGGATCCTCATAAAACGATCCGATATCTCTGTTTGACCGATCCGTTTCCCCGCATTCTATCTATCTTTTTCCATCTGAGTCGTCCTTCTGTCTTTATGGGAGCAAGGCAGAGGAGGCTAAATGCTAGCCGATGTGTGCCACGACAGTAGTCAGTCCAGGTGGAAACATTTATCCCCTCAGTCAACAGTTCCACTTTAAACTGCATGTACCAGATAAAGGCTGACACACCTTACTGCTCCTGCAATTGCAGGTCCCAAGTGTGTGTGACAGCTGTGCACACCCTCCTCCTCACACACACAAATATATAAACGCAAATACGCACTCAAATGTACACACAGATATGGACACGCGGACACGGACACGTTGAAGTCAACATATACAACACAAACGCACACACACAAACAGGACACTCAGGACACTTCACTGAGGCCTACAGTGTTTATATATGTTTACTCTGTCTGTCTGGTAGGAGTGGTTTTGTTTTCACTGAAGCGTGGAACCTAAACACATAGAAGAGGAGGACATAGACACAGACTCCTGGCCAGGACATGCTTCCCATGTCACAGCAGGTTGACAGTGTGTATAATGCTGAATAATGTGTGTATAAAAACAAAACTCATATGTTACTGCAAGTGAGACCCAGAGCCCCCTACACCAGACTCCTCACCATCAGGACTGGTCTAATCTGAACCCAGTCCAGACTCCTCACCATCAGGACTGGTCTAATCTGAACCCAGTCCAGACTACTCACCATCTGGACTGGTCTAATCTGAACCCCATGCTGCCTCCTTCCCTGCTGCTCCTTATGGGAGAGTCCACAGCACACACAAGCTGGAGTGTAAACATTGAAAGAAACCCCATATCTAAAACATGCAGATGAAATGGCCAGATTAGCTGTCAAACTGTTTTGTCAAAGACAGGCGTAAAGGTTTTTTAGAAGTTGAAACGTTCTTAAGTTCTTCATGTGGATGTTGAGTATTTCCTGAGTCAGAATGATCTTGACAGAATCAGGTGAAATGATAAGATCATGATTTGTGTGTGTGTGTGTACACGTGTGTGTGTGTGTGTTGGTCCAGATATACTATTTTGTGTCAAACACAGCCCATGTATGTGGGTTGGGGGGCAGTCCCTAAGGAAGTGAGTCTACGTCTCTGGAATCCAGCTTGTGACTGTAATCCTGATTCATCACCTTACTGTTCTCTTCATCGTAAATGACGCACAGCAGCTTTACTGTAAGTGAAACATTAAAACATGACATATGCAGCCTGGTAAATCAGAGTTGTGTGGTCTACATGTGCTGTTTCAGACACAGCGTTTGATAACAGTGTAGGTGACCAAGTCTTATCTTCATGCCCGCTGGTAAGAATGAACACTGTAAACACTGCAGTTTTCAAGGAAATCTTGATGTCGTAGTGCACTGCATCTCATCCAGCTGCTGTTTCTCCTCCAGGAAAGAAGAAGAGAGGGAGGGAGTCTGGCTCCTACTCTGAGGAGGAGAAGACTTCTGCAGGAGGAGGAGGAGGAAGAGGAGGTGTGGAAGAGAGCCCCCCCCGCCCTCCAGACATGCACCCCGTCATCAACACCACAGCCGGCAGCTCAAGAATGGCTCTCATCAGCAATGCCCTGGCAGCATACACCTTCATAGCAGGTAAGACCTTGAGATTATGTAACACACCTTCATAGCAGGTAAAACCTTGAGATTATGTAACACACCTTCATAGCAGGTAAGACCTTGAGATTATGTAACACACCTTCATAGCAGGTAAGACCTTGAGATTATGTAACACACCTTCATAGCAGGTAAGACCATGGGACTATGTAACACACCTTCATAGCAGGTAAGACCATGGGACTATGTAACACACCTTCATAGCAGGTAAGACCTTGAGATTATCTAACACACCTTCATATCAGGTAAGACCTTGAGATTATGTAACACACCTTCATAGCAGGTAAGACCATGAGACTATGTAACACACCTTCATAGCAGGTAAGACCATGAGGTTGCGTAACACACCATCCAAGCAGGTTCTTGAGATCATGTGACATAGTTGAGGGTGGTACAACACTTATGATCTAAACTGGTGGTGGGAGAGTTGTGGGTGGTAGAACACTGCAGGTCTGGTCAGGATATGGTGCCCAAACTCAGACCCCCCTGTCTGTGAGGGAGAGGTGGATAAACATTGTACTGACTGGAGGAATGTAGATGTGGAAGAGAGATATCCCACACTAAAATACACACTGAAACCCATACACATACATGCGGTCACACACACACACACATACACACACACACACGTGTTCAAAGAAACACATTACGTCCGTACGTCCATCCCAATTCTTTACCTGCTCCAGCCAGCTGCTAAAACACAAGCAGAGAGAGAGAGAGGGAGAGAGAGAGAGAGAGAGAGAGAGAGAGAGAGAGAGAGAGAGAGAGAGAGAGAGGGAGAGAGAGAGAGAGAGAGAGAGAGAGAGAGAGAGAGAGAGAGAGAGAGAAAGAGAGAGAGAGGGGAGAGAGAGAGAGAGAGAGAGAGAGAGAGGGAGGGAGGGAGGGAGGGAGGGAGGGAGGGAGGGAGAGAGAGAGAGAGAGAGAGAGAGAGAGAGAGAGAGAGAGAGAGAGAGAGAGAGAGAGAGAGAGAGAGAGAGAGAGAGAGAGAGAATGAGTCTTTCCTGTTGCTTTAACTCCCACTCTGGAGAAAAAAATAAACCCACTTACTGCATGGAGGAATAGACGCACATGCAGCACACACATTTAAATAAACACACTTACACACTCACACACTACACAATCACACACTACACGCGCACATAGTACTGTACACAGCCGCGGGGGCAGGCCAGTTCGCTCTGGAACAGCCTCCGCTGAGCACAAATAAACACAAGCACAGGGGACTGGAAACAGCTTCATGATACGCCAGAGATTACGTGAGGGAGGGTTGGTGTGCGACCTCTATCAGGCTGAGAATCTCTCCTCTAATAGAAGCACCATTGTCCCTGATAACACACACATTCCCACTGGACATGGGAACTGTGGCTGGAGCTGGCATTGTAATCCATGGCTGACTGTGAACACTTACTATGACACTGGGAAGGTGGGGCATGAGGGCCAGCATTAGCCTGCAGTGCAGACCTGACAGGCCTGGCTGAGTCCAAATGAAGGATGTTTCACTTTCATGCTTTCCACTCAGAATGTAGAAGATAAGTGAGTTGCATAAGGGGGTTGAGAGCATCTACTTTTACCAAATGAATCATTTTGTTTTATAAATAAGATATCTCATTCTAGGTCTTTTTCCATCTCTTCATACTTCTCTCTTTTGAAACCTCCAACTCTTCCCCCCTCTCTCCACCTCTTTCTCTCTCTTTCCATCTCTCTTTCTCTCTGTGTCTCTCATTCTCTCTCATTCTCTCCCTCCCTGTCTTTACCTCTCTCTAGATCACCCGGAGAGAGCTGCCCTGTTCTTCGTGTGCGGGGTGTGTCTGGGTCTCTTCCTCACCCTCTTCGCCCTGGTGCTCCAGATCTCCTGTCGCACCGACTGCCAGCCTCGCAAACGGCCGCCCGCCAAAAAGCGAACGAGGCCCGCCGACTCGTCCTCCGACTCCAGCGACTCCGACTCGGACTGGGACACCACCTCGGACCTGTCGGCGCGGAGGCACCGGCGATTCGAGCGCACGCTCAACATGAACGTGTTCACGTCGGCGGAGGAGCTGGAACGGGCGCAGCGCCTGGAGGAGAGGGAGAGGATCATACGAGAGATCTGGATGAACGGACAGCCCGACATCCCCGGGACGCGCAGCCTCAACCGTTACTACTGAGGTGGAACCGCAGAAGGACCGCAAATGGGCCACAGATGGACCACGGGGGGACGGCAGGGGAAGCGGTCGATGACAGAGCTTTTGTTACTTGATATGCTTAGGCGTGCAAATGCAAACATGGACCATGGAAGGACCGATGGGGTCTAGGACAGGGCCCCGGACCGCTGAGAACCACGAGGGGTGGAACCACACTTGGGAGCAGAATATGTCTGCCTGTGTGTGTGTGTGTGTGTGTCTGTCTCCCTGTCTGTCTGCCTGCTTGTCTGTTGTGTGTCTTTCTGCTTTTCTGTGTGTGTGTCCGTCTGCCTGTCTGTCAGTGTCGTGTGGTTCCTATTATCAAGACCTCTCTGTGTTTTCACTGTGGATATAAGCTCCTCCCCCCTCCGTCTGGTAAGCTTGGCCAGAAGCCTGCCCCTCATTGGTTAAGGCAAAGGTGAAAGGTCATTCAGTGCACTGCCATCGACCCTAACCAGACCTTCTGGAAGCAGAGGTTCATGGGATACCTTCCGCAGACACGAGCAGAGCGGTGCAGACTGAAAGCTGACTGAATACACCACCTTATTTCAGTACATACTTATACTGAGAGCTGAACAACATTTACAGACTAGAAAGATCTTGCAGCTTTGCTTAACAATCACTCACCCTCCAGTATTCAGACACACAGAAGAGTTTTGGAGAGTTCTTAATGAAACCGTACAGTAGGATGAAATAACCGGATAGCCGGACAGACTGACGCTGATGTTGCAGACAATCGTAGTAGATAACCATGGTTCAACCATGCTGACTTTGGAACTTTTGAACCACAAGTTGTTGTTTTTGGAATTCATCTCAGCCCTTATAAAATCTATTTTATAATATTTAATAGTTTTTATTGTTGTGTATTTTTATTGTGTTTTTTTTTCTTCCTTTATGGTCATAATGAGATATTTTTATACTGTTGTTGCGATTCTTGTCTGGCACCTCAGGGACCCAACCCTAGTGATAATGTGTCTGGTCGTTGTCTTGTTTCCTAAGAAGGGGATCAGTCCATCGTTACAGATGTGTCAGCGTTTATAAGAAGATAAGCAAACATTAAGCAAAAGCCTCAAAGAGGTCTAGTGATTAAGCTTATTTTTGATATGTTATATTATGCACAGTGCAGTGCCTTATCAAGCTAGTAAACAATGTCAATTGGAGTCCATAAATTTGTCAAGCTATCAATAGTTAACTAACTTATCAGTCAGTTTGTTCTGGTCTGGTTTTGTGTGTGCGTGTCTGTGTGTGTGTGCGTGAGTGCGTGCGTTTGTCTGTTTATGTGTGCGTGGGTGTGCATGTGTACGTGCGTATGTGTGTGGTGTGTTCAGTATGTGTCCACTCTGCCAAATGGGCTTGTTTTTTAAGTAGTATCAATTTGCCGATGGCTTTGTCAAACATTGCACTTGTTATCCTGCAGGAATGGAAAAACATATTACCAGATCATTACCAGATCATGCCAACTGGGTACCAGTAGATGCGCCCTGTAAAAGTTATGTGGTCATCAGAAGACTATATTATTGACCCTCACAGGACACCATAGCTCCCTTTGTCATCATGTTGTCATATAAGCTATTATACATCCAGTTGTGTTGCACTGCACTGGATTCAACCCTCAGTTTTCCTGAGAAGTGTGGGATTGTCTTGGCTGAGAGAAGAGTTGAGAACAGAGTGCGTTAAGGTTTATCTAGCCACTCTCATACTGCCTCCCATGAATGGGATTACTATTGAGGTTTTGTGTTTCAGTTTGAATGGGATTATATAATATGCCAATAGCTGGTGAGTGAGACCAACATTTGACTCCTGTGCTTCAAATAAACCATGTTGAAAATGTAGAACTTGTCTGGATTTTCTTTTGGTGTTAACTTCCTTTGTATTCTGGAAACAACGTCTGAATAAAACACTACACATCATATTAGGGTCATGTAGCGCCATCTAGTGGTCAAACGTGAAAAAGATCGAAGATAAACATGGCACACATGAAAAGTTTGTGATGGTTGTGTAATTTAAACAGACAAAAATGATACACTTTAAGAAATTATTCAAAATGTTTAGTTCCTTTCTTTCACCATCAGACCATGTTGAACTCGCTATTGACCATGTTACCATCTTGAAATGAGACCCACTGGCAAGGAATAATTCACATTCAGCATATTCAGGTGGCTGATATAGTTAATGGTGCAATTATGGGTTATTTTTTCATGGTACATTTTTTGATGAACAGAAAACTGGTTTTAGTGTGTTGAAGAATCGAATGCAACAGATGGTTACAGCGCAACTCCCTGGCGCCAAAGCAGAACTACATAGTCACGGTTGCCATGGTACAGCGTCATTATGACACAAGGCGTGAGATCACCAGCCCTACCAAGCTTTCCGTGGTGGTAATACTGCTATTTTGTCTCGGAAAATTAGAAGGTAGATAATTGTATATTATGAATAGAGTGGCTACATATTGGCGTAAAGGGAGGGTCAATATGTAGTTAGCTAGCCAATGTTAGGGCCGCTGCTGTTCAGGATTAGCTAGCGAGCTAAGCAGCATAAGAAAAGCAGTAGCTTTTCAGACAGCACTCGGACGTACTTTAATACAGTACTGTATTCGAATACATTCGCTAGTTAATATGAAAGATCACTCTGCGAAGGGGACACGTCATGGAGATCAGAAACTGACAAGCTGGTAAGATAACAATGACCCCTATTCATCAAGGTAGCAATCACGCGTTGCCTTCTTGGATGCTAAAATCATATAGAGCTAGTTTGCACAGGTAGCATTGGCCAGTACAGTGCCTGCTATAAACAAATGTGTGAGAGTACTGTATCTAAATTAATGACAACGTTTACTATTTCGATCCGTGATTGCTGTGCGCCTAATAGCAAGTTACTTAATTCGCTAGCTAAAGGTATAGCGAGAAGAAGCATGCTTCGGATCTGGTTGCGAGAGTGGTTTGGGTGACATTCTGAGTTTTGGGTCTGTTGTAAGGGCAGCTTCGTTGTAGCTGAGCCTGTCAAGAACAGACGGCAGCTTAATCCCAGATAGGCAAGAATTGACATGGTATCTAGGCTAGATGTATTATGTTTACTCCAGAGTGCTCAACTAGCAATATGATAACAACATGGTTATTGCTGTTGATAACAAATATGTTTGATGTTGAAGGGTTAGGGTTTAGAAATTAATAAAATGTGATACTTAATTGAAATGAATGAGTTGCCAAACAGCAGCTTTATAAGGTTGGTTGGTTGGTTGGTTCGGTACTATGCCCTGTTCAAAGTCACAATTGTAAGGTTGAATTTGAGAAGCAAACCTGCACCTTGTCAATTACTAAGTCCTTAGCAGTTTGGAACTGAACCCACCTGGTAATTTGTGTGTGTGAAGTTTTGGTAAATGTTAGTGTGGAGTGTGGAGGCAGGGGGTAAAGGCAGCAGGTATCATGCTATCATACCTTATGGAACTTTCCACCTGATATGGCCGTCTCTTAGTGACCGGGAAACACAATAAGTTAACCACATAACTCTGGAAGAGCATAGCCGGGCTAATGCTTTTGAATCTTCATTTGGACAACATTCTGTCTTCTTACATTGGTTGATATTGTTCTTTCATCTCACAACTAAACTAACCCACCCCGTAATCCATCCAATACTGTTAGTGTCACAAGTAGTAGTATAGAATGAAACTCAAGCACGCCAATGTTCTATTTTCTGAATTTCTTGATAAAAGCAATGATTGTGTTACCTCCATTGTCTGATCTAATGACAGATCTGGTTACTCAGCACTCCTGGCCCATGAGGACAACATGGAATCAGACAGCAGACCTCGTTCCGTGGACGCTAACCGCGACGCCGACCCAAGCCGCCAGTCCCTGCGGAGCACTGGGAAACTTTCCGAGACATCATTCCGAAGCCATAAACGGGACAAATGCCGAAGGGACCAGGATGAGAAGAGCTGTGCCAGTGACCGGGCAAGGACGAGGACTCGGGCCCCAGGTCGAGACCAGGACCGGATGGCAGACGGAGAGCACCGGAGAAGCAGCGAATCTTTTTACTCTGAGGACTACGAGAATGTGTCGCCATCAGAGCGCACGCTCTCACCGTATTCCCGCACGCCCTCGCCGGGGCCGCGCCGAAGAGTACCCGCCAAGAGGGTCTCCAGCAGCCCCATCCACAAAATAGGTCTGCACACACACGCGCACACACAAACACAGCGTCTGAAAACAACCTGTATAGAGGCACACGCACACACGCCCCCCTCTTCTTCTTCCTTCTGTCCTGTCCCCTCTCCTACCTCCTCTCATCTGTCAGACACACACTTCTTTACTCTGCCTTCTTCTATATCCTTTCCTCTCCTCTCTTTTCTTCTCTCTGTCTCTGCCCTCTCAATCCCCTTTTTCTGCCCTCCCCTACACCATTCTTTCTAATTTCTAACCCCCCCCCCCCCAGGTGTCCGTCGAGTCCTGTCTCGGCCACAGAGGGGGGGTCTCCAGCAGCAGAGATGGGGCATACGCTCCCAAAGCAAAGACTCTGCTATGGCCCCTCCCAAGGACCTGGACCTGGTAACCAAGCGCATGCTGTCCGCCCGCCTGCTGAAGATCAACGAGCTACGCAACGCCCTGTCTGAGCTGCAGCTGCGCACCGATGAGCTGCAGAAAGAGAACCGGGTCCTGAGACAGGTCAGAACCCAGCCCTGTCCTAGCAAGGGGGTTAGAAACCACAGACGGGTGACCTCTGACCTGTCCCTCCCCCCACAGCTCCAGCAGCGTCAGGAGAAGGCCCTGCAGCGCTACGACGACACGGAGAGCGAGATCTCGCAGCTTCTCACCCGCCACTCGAGCGAGACGCTGGCCCTGCGTGAGCGTCTGCGGCGGGCGCAGGAGAGGGAGCGTGCGGCGGAGCGCCGTTTGAAGGAGGCACAGGAGCAGCTCCAGAGGAGCCAGGCAGCCGTGGGGAGACTGAGGAAGCTGGCGGAGCAGCGCGAGCTAGGACCCAGGGAGGAGCTGAGCCGCAGGCTGGAGCAGGAGAAGGCCAACACCCTGGAGAACGAACGCAAGATCAAGGTAGGTCGTGTTTGGGTACCAGTTTGGCTTATTAAACAGAAGAAGAACAAGGTTAGGAGTATTTTAAGTCATCTGGTGGACCAAGGTTCTTCTTCATAAAGTCTGAGTAAATGTCAGTGTTTGAACTTCAACCAATTTATAGATGTGGGACAAATTATTTATAGCTTCTTTGTAGGCCAAGAAAATCTATATTTAGAATGTAAGATTGATGGGATGTGAGTCCAGTCCTTGTTGAGAATTCAATCGGATTTGTATCCTTTGTAGAATTTATAGCTATATATACTGTATGTAGCTAAGACATATAGTTACAGTGATATACATGTCATTAATACGCTCCAGAGAGACAACAATATGACTGGATATTTCTCCTGAGCCCTCTCAGGATACACATAGCTAGTTTCCCTGGGTTAGAACCAATAGGATGTGTCTGCAGTTGAAGGTCACGAGTCCACTGTTGGACGATTGACTCTGAACACACAAACACATCCTCTTAGCCTGACCTAAGGGGTCCAGAGTGTCACCGTACATATGTTTGAATGCATCTGTCTGTGTGTGCACATGCGTCTGTCTCCGTGTGTGTGTGCATGCGTCTGTGTGTGTGTGCGTCTGTGTGTGTGTAGGATCTGGAGCGCAGCGTGGAGCTAAGCAGCAGTAGCTACCAGAGGCAGCTGGCAGCAGAGAGGAAGAAGACCCTGAGCTCCCAGGAGGAGGTGAGGAGCCTGCAGGAGGAGCTGGAACGCCTCAGCAACAAGCTCAAGGTAAACACACACACACGCTGTACACACACACGCTGTACACACACACACTGTACACACACACACGCTGTACACAGACACACACACGCTGTACACACACACACATGCTGTACACACACAGAAACACAGTTACATTCACATGTGCGCAGACATGCGAGCAAGCAAACACACGGACATAAACACACACTCAAAGCCCCTCACCACGCTCTGATGCTGGCCCCCGACCATCCCAGGAGAAGGAGAGGGAGCTGGACACCATGAACATCTATGCAAACCGCATGCTGAAGCCTTCGCCCAGGAAAGACCCTGACAACAGCACCAGGAAGAAAGGTGACGTCAACGACTTTGCTCATCTGTCCCGTGTGGGAGAAAAAGAGAGGAAATGCCCGTATTGTTTTGAGAGTGAGGAAGTATGTGCCTGTTTGCGAGTGTGTATGTGTGAGACAGTGGGTGTGTGTGTGTGTGTGTAGGCGAGGGTGTGTGTGAGAGAGAATAACGTTGTTACGTGTGCACTCCAGCTCCCAACAGAAGCAGCACGAAGGCAGTTCAGACCGAAGACAGGAAGCTGAGCTTGGATTTCCCCTCCCCACCCCCCGCCATATCCGACTGCAACGAGTACAGCGAACAGGCACCTGACGACTACCTTTCACTCAAGGCAGGCGTCTCCAACTCACTGCGCCCACTCTGATTCACCAGAATCAAGTCACCCGCTCTTAATACAAAACGATTAGCGGAGCCCATTTGACTCCAACAGCTTCCCCTTTCATTCTACTATGTTGACTATGTTCTATCTAAAACATAAAATTGATATACACTGTGTAGCATAAAGCACAATCACAGCTCAATAAAGAGTCTGTTTTCTTCAATGACCGAATTGTTCAAAAGCAATGATGTGTCCTTCTTTCCCTTGTCCTCTCTCTTTCTCTGGACAGGAACTTGATGAGACAGACAGGAGACCCCCGGTGACAGAGGAGAAGAAGAAGAAAGAGGAGCGAGACCAGCAGAGGAGGAGATCCAAGGAAAATGAGAAGGGGGAACTGAAGAGCGACAGGAAGGAGAACACGCTGGATGAGAAGGCCAGACGACTGAGAGAAGGTGAGCCCTTCCAAGCGGTCGACCCTCATGGTCAATAAGCAGTTACCCTAACCACTCACATGGTGCTTCCTGCAACCTTGTGGTTAGGGGGAGATTAGGTGGTTAAGAGGGTCATCTGGTCTCAGTAATGAATCTGAAAGTAAACTTGCCTTTGCCTCCTGGTGTTTTGTGTTCAGCTACTTTTACTACTTTTCTCTCTATATATAAACTCTAGGCTGGGAGAAGGAGGAAGAAGAGAGGAAGCAAAGGAACTTGAAAGAAGAAGAAAACAGGAGGCGTGGCCTGGTACAGGAAGAGGTTGAGAGGCGGAACCAGGAGGCTCTAGCTCGTCAAGAAGCGGCAGAGGAGGAGCGTCGCAGGAAGGAGCAGCTGTTGGCCAAGCTGCGTGAGATTGACCAGCAGAACCAACCGCCCCCACGCCTGTTCTCCGACACAGACCCCGATGAGTCCTCTGGCGCCGTGGTGCGTTCCCCACCCCGGTACTCAGAGCCAAGGAACCAGAACCAATCCATCTTCAGCTTTACAGAGCCGGAGGAGGTGGGGGGTCTCCATGGGGGTGGGAAACCAAGAGGAGGAGGAGAGGAGGAGGGGGGAATATTGACCGGGATGGGGAGGAGAGGGGTGAGGGCTCAACCATCCACAGACGACTTGGCTTTTGGCAGCTACGCCCCCTCCTTTGGTCGCCCCGCCCCTCGAGGCCCAGGCTTCCCCCCTCCTCCTCCCAAAGAGGAGAAGGACGCCCACCTGGGGGGGGCGGATATTAGCTTTGGGGGATCCGAGAAAGAAAGGGAAAAGGAGAAAGAGGAGGTATGGGGTACGGGACGGAAGTCCAGCCTGATGCAACAGCTGTTTGGACCGCCGTCCTCCTCCCATCCCTTGGCCCCGCCCACTTTCTCCAGTCAGATGGATGTCCTCAACAGCACCCCCAACTCCACCGCTGGACGCAGCAAGAAGGACGGGCTGTTCCTCTTTGACCCTGAGTCCCCCCGCCCCGCTGCACCCCCGCCCCCCCTACTTAGTACCCTGCACGTTGCCGAGAGCCGGCCCACAGTCCGAGCCATACCCTCGTTTGACGACGACATAGAGGAACTCACCCTCTGATTGGCTCTGAGAACTATGCTGTTCATTGACTAGTTGAAGAGGAAGTGTCTTCTTGTCACCACTTGACTCCTGATGATGTCCACAGAAGAAGCACTTCACTGAATCGCTTTAATTGTCATTGCAGATAAATCCTGTTCTATTGACAAGCTGATTATCCTGACTATCCATATTATCTAAACATTCCACCAACACTGTGTCTTATCAGGGGAAATAAAACAGAATTCCATATTCCTTCCTTTAGTTGTATAAACTGCACTGATCCTATGGTACTTCCTTCAGCAACTGAGTGGTATCCATGGAGACAATGACCACTGTTGCTCTGTAGACTGTCACAATATGTTTTTATATATACAGTCGGCCCTTATCCTTCAAATGACTGTTTTTGTGTACCATGAGTTTCTGTGTTAAAATCAAATATAGTCTCTTGAAATGTTACACCTCAGTTGATATTTTGCATTAACTCAGGTAAAATGACTGAGGCAGATGTTAGTTTTGTGCATATGAAAACTACAGCGAGGTGAAAGTTACAGGATTTGAGATCACCTGTATGTCCCCCAAAAGTAAAACGGTGTTGAATAATTATTTATTAATTATATATTTTTCATATTTTGATGTATAACTGTAATTAGCTTGAATTGTGAAATAGCTATTTGTCTAAGATAGCTAGTATATGAATGTATGTTATTTTAGTCCTATATTCCATTGCAGTCTACAGTTAGGTGCATAGTAACAATCCCTCCAAATGTTATTTATTTTAATACATTTTAGATGGCTACAATAATGTATACTTAGTCATTATGTAAGTCTCTTTTTTTGCGGTGAGTTTTGAATTATGAGTTTGAGTAGTATTAGGAGAGTGTTTAATAGCATTTATACTTTGTTTCATTCATGTGACGTCTTATTGGAGTGTAAAAATGGAACATGGTGAAAAGTTCCTACTGTGACCGTGTTGCCAAAAGACAAACTGAATCTGAGGCTTTTAAAAGGCCCTGAGCTTGGCCGTTTTTCGGGAAACAAGGTGGGCTACACCATGCCAAACACTTAAAAATGGTTGAATCCATGTTAAGTACTAAAATGCCAGTAAGCAAGTAGTAAAACAAGAGTTTGGAGTCATTTGAATTTGTTATTGAAAAAAAATATATATATCAGAGCATTAAACAATCAATAGAATATTCTCTTGTTTTAGACCTGTGTATTACCAGTGTCAATATTTTGTCTCATGAAAATCATGTTGTAGGCCTGACTTAGGTTTAATATGATATAGCCTACATTTTATATAAAATATTCAGGATAGGTTAGGACCAATGTCTATTGAATGTTTCTGTGAATCTGGTTACAGGAGTTAACAGAATATTCCTACATTTCTTACAAGTGTCATAATACACTTAACCCCTGTGTAGGTCGACTTACACCATGAGACCGTTAGTGAAACAACAGCGTCATCTGCTGCTCCTTGCTGCTCGCTGCTTCTGAGAAGTTTAGGGATACACCAGTTAAAAATGCCTTGATTATCATAAACAACCACAGTTTAGGAGCTGACCCAAAACATAAACCTCACTAATTAACGTGTCTGCGATATTTGTACATTTTCGATAATCATTGCATAGCCTAGTATTGACTATACCAGCTCTGTTATTATTTTAATTGAATAAACATAATAAAAAGGTTATCGGTGCCATTATAGGTCCCTAGGCTATATGTACTGTTGGCTACGATTCTGGAGGCTGGGACACATTTGTCATTTTATTCTTGTTTTGTCTCGAGCTTAGTTTTTGTACCATTATTCCTAAACAAAATGCCATTCATTGTTGAGTGAATAAAATAAATAACAGAGACTGTTTGCCTGTTCCTGACAGACTGGGGCGCAATTGCTGCAATATCCGATTTTGGGATAGAGACTTGACTCGGATTCCTGAGGTGTCTCTAGGCAACCAAAACCTGACGCAACTCAGACTGCCCCTCCTCCGATGCTGCTCACCATTCAAAAAACAAGTGTATCGGGGAAACTGCAGCGGGAATCTGCTGTAGAATAATTGCTAAAGACTGTCTAGTATACTTCAGGTGCTACTCAATAGTTTCAATTAGCCCGCGACGGACCTGATTTGACAGCGGAGAACAAACAGGTATGTTCAAGCGGTGTGAATTAGGCTATTATTCCAAGTGACGACTAACTGGAGCGTCGCTCAGAAGTTTATAGTGTAGTGCGTATAGCGTTTTACTCAGTGAATCGTGTTACAATGAGATTCATAAGAACAATAACAGCGTGTTTCTATGCTGGTAGAAAAGGTTAAAATGGTCCATTTTACTATGCTCAAATTGTCAGTTTGCATGTGGTCAGAACAGGCAGTCTGGATTAAAAAGCATAGGTTAGCCTACATGACAGACTCGAGACAGAACACATTGTCTCTGGCAGCGTAATTAGTGCGCCTCAAAAAAGCCCTTTCTATTTGAAATAGCAACATGCGCTTGTGTATGGATGTATGGCTGCATTGCTTGGATTAAACTAGATTAGCAAACATTAGTTTTTAACAATATCTTTGGACAGTAGGCTATAAACCTGTAAAACATTGGTTTAGCAGGCCGAGGATAAAGATGAGCAATGAGAAAAAATGTAAAGTTTTACATCTTTACGTTGACTTGTCAAGTATGCCAACTACAGTAGTTTTGGTACTTTATGGTTTAACTCTTCTCCTGTCCGTCAAACAAACTGTTGCAAATCTGTCTTGGACTTTTGCCTGCATTTGCATGTTTCTTAAAAGTTATGTTTGCTCTGCCCCCACATGAATTGAACTACATTATTCTCTGCCAAAAACTATAATCACAATTATCCTCACCCTCCATGATGTGAAAACTAGAATTGTCAATGCAGGCATCTCTAAGTTGGTAAGACATCTTGGACAAAGGCTTTCCTGCTGGGTGTCTTGGACAGGCACTGTGTGACTGTAGCTCCAGAGGGCACTGTGTTTCTTGCATAGACACTCACTGCTGTACACCAGATAGAAATTAAACCAGACTTCAGTTTTTGGCCAGACCAGATGTGGCATGTCATACTCAACACCACCAAATTTATTTTATTGGCACAGCAACCATGCTGCTGCAGTTGGATGTTGCCGAGCAATCAAATCTTGCTCTATTCAGTCACTATGAAACATAGATTGCAATGTGGTGGAGGCTGGCTCTCCTTCACTTTACCACCATGCCAAAAGGAAATTCAGCCAATGGCGACACAGGGATCATTTTCTCTCTACTGAGTTATTGTTGTGCTTCCCCCTAAGACACTGTTTAATATTCAGGAAATTATATTTTGCAGATATGCCAGTGTTTTCTTTCTCTGAAGGGAACACTGTTGTATTCACCCAAGTTTACTTTCACTCAATTAAAATTGGTCCCTGGAAATGGTGTGCCGTTAGACACAAAGGATGTCAGTTTATAAGTGTATAGCAGTTTTGCTGCCAGCTGTAAGTACAATTAGTAAAGTCTACAACATTTGTAGAGTCAATTACTACAAATGCATATCTTTATTCAGAATGTTTTAGCCATTGCATTCTCCCCTACTGGTTCTCTAAACTTGCGAAAAGAGATGCTAATTGAGGCTACATGCAAATTATCTGAACAATGACCATCCATATATGTATGAGATCTTTGCATGTCTGACAGTTCAGTTCCTACTACTAACAACAGGAGTAAAAGGCCTTTTGTTCACCCTTGTAGTGTGTCGTCACCCCCCCCCCCCTTTCATCCTCCTATCCCTGTCCCTCTTTTACTACAACAAATACTACGCCTTACAGTATATCTTTATCTTAGGGCTGGTCTTTGAAAATGGATGACCTAGTATTTTTCCATTATTCTGATGTTGTCCAGCTATAATGCATCTCACTGTGGACCAGTATTAATCTGAGATCCTTCACTTATCCCAACCACATACAAATGCATAAAGATAGGTCGAGGTCCAGGTAACGTTTTAGCATTGAGAGACATGCAGTCATACTAATACTCCTGAGGTTCACAGGGATGTGAGGGAAGTGTCTGAAATGCAATCGTCAGGTGGGTGTATTTTTAGAGGTGGAGATGTGTGTCTGGATGGATGTAATGTGAACCATCATCAGGTAGTAAACTCAGACAGAGTGATCCCATGGTAACAGTGGATCACCTTTGACCACCATCCTTGTCGGCCTGTCCCACTACAGCAGTGCTTCTCCATTATTTTCATTCAGGCCACCTTTGAAAATATTTACAGTCCCTCCAGACCTCTTTCTATAGCCACTGTGCATCTGTCTTCCTCCCCCTGCAGTCCCTTGGTGCCCCACAGTTCTGCAGTCACTCCTCCACTGTGCCCTTTTCATATTTAGGAATGTTCAGGAGCACAACCTTCTATTGGAATAGATGCTCGGTCGACTAATTTCAGTCTTGGTGTCCACAATGATGGATTGTGGGTGCGGGGAAATGGGGATCACTGATAGCGAGGGACAAAATGTAATTATGGGAGGGTTGTATCATTATTATGAGGCAATCCAGTCCCCCTCAATTAGATATTTTGGATGAGGTACCACAGTTTCATCAAAGCTACCTGCATTCCCCTCATTGCTCAGGTAGTTTGTACCTGAAGCATGATGTACCCACAATCCTGAAAAACCAATAAGAACACACTAATGGTATGTCATAATGGAATAAAAACACCCCTAAACTCCTTAACATGAATGTATGTTGTCGAGTCATAGGTCAGTCTGAGTCCCTGATGCCCCTTTAACAGCACAGGTCCTGTATTATCTTACCACCAGTGAGGATGTGTAGCTGAAAAGCGCTGACTCACTTAAGAGTGCTCTGTTGCTATGGAAACCCCCTCCCTTTCCTTCACACATGCACTCCCATTTTGAGTGATAATCCATAGCAAGACAGGGGATGTAGCCTATTTCAGAGAGTGCTGATCTAAGGCCTTTGTTGTCGGACCTCTAATTATTGAGGGTAAGCTCAGAGAGGTGCGAGAAGATTTAAAAGACTTAGTGCAATTAATCTGTATTGATGGCATGTTACACACAGAACAGCAAATACATCTAGACCAATTATATAAAAATGTCCATACTTGGTAATAGTAATCATGGTAATATTAGCAAACAATTACCGAGAACAACAGATGTGTAGACGTTACCACATTAAAAGTAGACCCTATTTAACAAACACAGAAAGGGTGAGCTTGACCAGTGTTGTCAAGTGTCAGGTTGTGTTCTGTCACATACAAAAGAAGTGCTAGACACAGCCTTATCTTTTCAGCTGCATTATACAAACCTTTTATACAATGTGTGTGATTCATCTGATATGTCTGACTTTTAGGGTTTTGAAGATCATCCAGCTAAGGACTTCGTCATCCACAAAAAAAAAACTTCAGCAGGCTTTGAAGAGGAAGCACTCACTGAAGTTTTTGAGGAAGATTCCAGAAGACACCTGCCTCATTGTTCACCAAATGACTACATCAGCACAGAGCTAGAATCATACATTAACATACACTTCTTCTCCATTTCTCTTTCTCAAACACGTATGTATCAACACAGGCAACAATCAATTTTCCAATACACTTAACACATCACGCAGGCCGCAAATGAGGAACACATCATTGGACCATTCCTCTTGACTCCAGCTTCTCTTGCAAGGTTTATCTATCATTCACTAGATTGGCCATGGAGGTCTGTCCAGTTCCTCAGATAAAGGTGGACAGCGCCAGTGACCAGGTCCAGGAAGAGGAGGTCAAGGAAGTTGAGCACCAGGAGGAGGTGTGTTCCACCTCAGATGACCACCTGGGGACCTTGAAGGCCTTGACGGAGAAACTGAGGCTGGAGACCCGGAGGCCGTCCTACCTGGAGTGGAAAGCCCGGTTAGAGGCTCAGAGCACCAAACGCTCAGTTGTTCCACAGGAGCAGCTTGGACCGGACCTGGAGGAGTCCACGAGGCAGGACAAGCCCAAAGAGAAGGACCTGAACTCGGGTCAGACAGAGCACAGTCTCCCCTCCGGACCGCTGAAGGGGTTCGAAAACATTGATGAGGCGATTATCTGGCTGAGGAAAGAGCTGGTGAGACTAAAACACATTGTTGCTCCATCTTCAATCCATGACATTACTATCCAGACTCCAGAATACTGAAAATGTATGTAGACATACAGTCCATTGTCTTGCAGATCGAAGACAGGTAATGTAATCATGCTTTTGCTTCAGCTTCCAGTTAGTGATGAGTGTTCATTAAGGCTGCATGAAAAAACACCATCCCTAGTTAGTTAGCAAATTAGCTCTTAACAAAGGAAGCAATATCCAAATCTTTAATGTTACATCGCAATGAACTGGAAAACAGACATTCAAGTTTAAGTGAGTGGAAGTGATTATTGGCAGGAAAGTGTGAGCTCTTCATACACAGATTCTGCAACAGTAATCAGTTTTACTTGGCACAATTATATTGCCTATCTTCCCAGTAAGCATGCTCGGACTGTCTCTTCTGAGCACGCAATGAAGCGCCCTTCACAGAAAGGCCAGAGCTTTGCCCAGTATGTGGCTACAAACATTAGGACAAAGACATTAGACGTGAGAATAAATGATAGAGTCTTTAGGCTGAAAGGGATGTTTGTGGATATCATGCTGTGAATTTTCTTTGGGGATTTTCTCACACCAAAGGATGGCAGTAGAAGGATCAACTCCGAATGCATCCCTTAATGGTGCTATCTAATTATAATTGGATTGGTGTTAACACAGAACTTGAGTAAATACAGAAACTTAGATTGAAACTCACAATCTCAAACAGATTGAACGCCAACTGCTCTTAAATTGTCTTGAAAGAGGGTGACTGGGGGCCCAAATTGCAAACTCTTCATGGGGCCCAACATTTTTAGCGGCGCCCCTGCTCATTGTCTCACAGCCTCTTTTCACCCTTCCAGATAGAGATGCGTCTACAGGACCAGCAGTTGGCCAGGCAACTCATGCGTCTCCGCAGCGACATCAACAAGCTGAAGATCGAGCAGACATGCCACTTGCACCGCCGCATGCTCAACGATGCCACCTTTGGCCTGGAGGAGCGTGATGAGTTGTCTGATCTTCTGTGCGACTGTCCCGTCACGCCGGGCTTTGGTCTTTCTGCACCGCTGCGCCTCATCGGTGTCACCAAGATGAACATCAACTCCCGCCGGTTCTCTCTCTGCTAACTATCATTAGGTCTGCTAGCGTTAGCTCTGCTGTGGTTAGCTTTGCTAGCATTAGCCTTAGTCTCAAACGACTCTTTGAAGGCTTTTCTTGACCTGAAAGTGAACTCGGGTGCTAGAACCTATATGGACATTTGTACTTTAGCACATCTTTGGTTCAGTCTTTGCCTGCTTATGCTGGGGTGTCTGATATTTGGTGTGGTGATGGCCCCACAAACTCATCCTCTGTAGCCAATCCTGATTTTGCTAGCATCTTAATGATTGTAGATATATTTCTGAAAAAAACGAATGGGTTTGTACAATTATGCCTTAATATTGTTTCATACAACATATTCACAATCATAATCATCAGCTTAATATTGATTTAGAATTCAATTGAAATTAAAAGTATTATGGTAAAATTATATTAAATCTTTATATCCACATATTTTACTTTGTGATTTTTTGTCTAATAATTATGTATTCTAGATTGATGATAAAACAGTAAATGCAGGAGTGTATCAACCCTTCCATGTACAAATACTTCCTTTCAGTCATGCATATGGTTTATCCATCATAAATTTAAGGACATAGCCTGTCAGTTTGAAGATAAACGTTTAAATCAACAGTCATGTTAGACATATGGGTAAGGAATCTAAACTCAATTTGAACTAAAAAGCATACATGTACTCATCCTGGTGCATTTTTCAGTAGTAAGTACAATTGATCTGGTTTTCTGGGCAATTAATTTTAATTGGTTGCATCATGGCCCATTAGATTTGCAGTCAGAGTTGTCCTGCTTTGTGAAGTGATACTGAAGCAGATATTATTTGGATTATGCACAGTCCTTGGACACATTTATTCAATATGAAGTTCACTTTACAAAAGTCAAATGGTTTTGTACTTTCAAACTGCTATTCATGGTAGCAACAGGAAAACATTGAAATCAACTGTACATTGTAATTGTAAAACACCTGAATGACCAAAAAATAGTCCTCAACACACCTGAGATTGAAGAAACAATGAAGGGAGCGGTCCACTTCCTGACCAGACTGGTCTGAGCACCCATGAGCACAACACAGTGATTATGTTCGCCTGGCCCAGTACAATGCCAAGGCTTTGTTAGGGTGCAGGATCCAGGGCTCAGTGCCACAATGTCTCCAGGTAATGCAGGAAGGTAATGCAACCCCAACAGTTACCAACATTCAGATCCATCTACCTTCACCTCTTCATGCCCTCTAATTCCACCATTGAATAAAATGAACAAAATAATATCAGTCCCAGAAAGCACATCCTGAATGTTTGAGGTGTGTTGCTGTAAGGACCACATGGAGGTGTGTTAGCTAGTTAAAAGGTTGCTAAAATATCTGCAATAATATGACATTAGGGGTCACTAAGTAATCCCAGCTCCCCCCCTCCCTAAAACGGGCCTCTCTATGTGTTAGTCCTGACTCGTTGGTTTGGCCCTAGCATGCCTCCCATCACACCCAGCACCCATGATATGAGGGCTGCTGTCCTGGATTCTCACAGTCCTGCAACGTGTGAAGACATGCACAGGGTCATGAACATGGACTTTAGCGTGTGAGAGTCGGTGTGATGCCTCCGCCCATCCCACCCGCCATCCTCTCGCCCTTTCTCGCTCCGTCTCTGTGAGCGGGTCTGACAGATTGTGAATGACTTTGTTTGGGCTGAGATTCTTCATGGTTGAACTCCAGCTTTATGTGAGTTCACTGTTGCTGAAAGCAACCCCTTGATGAAGAACGGATGAAACCATCAAAGAATATAAGCAGGCAGCATGGTCCCTGACGACGATAAAATAAGTCATAACAAAAATGATAAATACAAAAGGCCTACATGTAGACCTTAAACAATTCAGGCAGCGGCTCATTATTTTGACCACTGTCATGTGAATAAAAGTGAATAGAAGAATCCTTTTACACGTCTGCTTTTTAGTTTAACTAGAGCCTACATGGGTCAACTGCATGGGAATGTACTCACAGTACTGAACAATTCAGAGAAAGTGACAAAAGGCTTTCTTCCTCTGTGTTAATCCCTCCTGATCTTCCATACAGTATAGATAAAGGCACTGGAGTAGTAAGAGGATCTTACTTCTAAATAAAGCACCCTTCTCCTGTGTCCATTCACAATCAATGAGGTCATTAAAAAGCAATGGGATAGGTCTAAATAATATAGCATTGTCACTTATCATTGATTATACTGTCAACAATCTCATAATGTAAACATTCAACTTGCAGTTCGTGGTTCACTTGGGGGGATTGGATATGAATTCACGCTTGAACTCCGATAGTTTGGGAAGTAGGTCTTTAGTTGTAGGCTAGTCACTGGGTAACTAACATCAAACACATTTTTTCTCTGAAGCGCCATTAGAATGTAACTTGAAGGTGAGAACTTGTCAGTCAGCGTTGTCTTTCATTACTTTTCACATCCTGATGGTCACGATGTCCATGTACTCACCTGTTACCACTCTGTTTATTTCAAGTATGACACCTCATCAAGACGAACCATGGGGCAATGCTGGCGCAGTTCCCAGAATGCATCACACTGTGGAGCTTTAGCAGTTTGGTTTCAGGACATCCTCTCATCCAGGATTTAAACAGAGTGCACAAAGACATAGCTGGGACGAAAAGGAAATGTCCATTAGGCCATTTGTCAAAAACGACTCAAAAAGTTCAAACAAGATCTTTGAAATAGTGTAAAATAAAATAAGATATTTGTTTATGATGTGTAATGATGTCTAAATATTTTGATGTTCTTCCCCTTATGTGAAGCTAAAGCTCAGTCATCCCAAACGCCAGTTCAGATCTTCCAAATCAACTGACGCAGAGTTTGACCAACCAGTCAACAATTCACTCAGCAACAAATGTTAGACAAAAGACTCAGTTGGTTGTCAATGGAGCAGAAATGTAGTACTGACCCCAGCTGTGCTAACCAACAGAGCACTAAGTCAAGTTTAAAACTTTAACTGTCATTAATGTAACTGCTCCCCCATCCTAGAATTCAGTCGATTACATTTTTACCTTTACAGTGTCGCTATGGACTACAATATGGGGTGATCTGATATATTGGAGTATTTTAATTCCCCACATGCATGACAATATCTAAACATTGAAAAGTTATGATTTGTATCAGTGTCTCATTTCTATTTTGGAAAATACTTCATGTTTTGGCCCCTGGCAAGGCATCAAGCTTGTATCTCCCAATAGCCTGTGATGAGAGAGTTAATCTCAATTTCCTAGGCCACAACTCCCTCGGTGAAGCCACACAGCCCATAGTTTGAGTTATCTGGGTCCTGCAAAACGTTTTTCCTTATTTTCTGGCCAACCATCTAATGAAAGATTGAAAGGTAGGCAATTGTCAACATGGGTAGATTTTTGTTCACCCCCCCCCCCCCCCCAACATATGATTAAGTCTGTTTTTTCAGTAGGCCTATTGGTTTGACAACAAAGAAAACGGTGGGTCAGTTTGGGGAAGTGGATCGTGTAGTGACAAATAGTGTATATTCTTTCTATTCCAAAAAAGATGGGATGTCAGTAGTCTACTTGACCATGTTGGTTACTTGTCATTGGAGCAAGTGTTTGATTTTATAGATGCAGCCTTATGTGGTGTTGTGCCAAAGTGGCTTCTTAATCTGTGGTCTTGGCTTGCCAACTTCTTCTCAGTCACAGATCAACTTTAATCTGGTACTTTGAAGGCATTCAGCTTCATGCAACAAGATTTTATTAAGGGCTTGACATTTCAGAGTTGTTAAGGAGTTGTTAACTAAAAGAAAAAGGTGATTGGACAGCAGTACAACACCCTCTACAGGACATTTGATGCCACTGTTAGATATTTCAGATTACATTTTTTTCTCAGTTAATTCCTTTGGTTAAGTAATTAGACAGGAGACAGCTGGGTTGTGTTCCAGCTGTCTTCATCCGATCACTTTCAATACGAGAAAATGAGGGCATTAATCCAATTAAAAGGGCCCCATCACTATGTTACATTGATAATAGTATACAGCCAGTTCATTCGCAGCGAAAAGAACATGACGACACAGGAAACGTATGTTGACAGTATTTGTTATTTTATAACCACAGTTCACTCATTCATTGCACTGTTACAGTTATATAGTCTTTCCCCATTGGGTGAGACACTTGGCAGCACAACTACTTTTCAAGGCACAGAGACTGGTCAGACATGTGTACAGGAAATATCACAACAGTGTGATTGTGAGTATGTTGTTGGTAGTATGGGATGTTACTCATGTTATTATTACAACATGATGTTGAAATGCATTATTGTGTCAAAATCACTGAGCGGAAATGTCAGGCTAGAGCTGTTAAATCAGCCATTCACTAAATGGCTTTGTCAAACATGTTTCCATCCAAATGCAAACGATAATTTTCTGTTAAAATTGATATATTTCAGTTCTCAATAACCCCAATTCATTGGAATATTACAACATGGGTGAACATCTATATAAAACATTTAAAGAGTGTAAAACATGAAAATACACAAACCATAAAAGGAGGTATACATCAGTGTGGCATATACAACATTAAGTAAATATGCAGGAATTCACTTTGTGGATTAAGTTACTGACTGACCTTAAAACATCAACATAACACAGTATCTAATAAAAAAAAAAGTCCCCAAAGTTCTTTGGTGAATACAAGTGGGTTGAGACTCACAGCTCAAGATGGACTTATTCTGCTACATCCTTGTAAGTTGGCAGATACTGCCAATAAAGATTGAAAACTAAACTGATTAAACAAATAATAATAGCCTGTTCCTACAAAGGCCGGTAGGGACAGAAGCGGCCTCAGTGACTGGCCAGGGTGGCTGGATCCTTCCCAGGTGCTCCTCCTTCACATCCATCCCGTCAGGGTGTGACGGCCTCCAGGTCCATGCTGCAGCCCAGCGCCTCGATGTCGTTGCTGATGTCAGAGAGCATGCGGTCCCACTCGTCTCCCTCGGAGGGCGCCAGCCCCTCGTCCGAGCCCCCGCTGGCTCCACCCCCCGCAGCCCCGTTCCCGTTGGTGGTGGAGTCTGAGGCCGAGCTGGCGGTGCGGCGGTAGCGGCCGAAGCTGTCCGTGATGATGCCGCGGCCGTCCTTCACGCCGATGGTCTCCAGGAAGTTCTCAAAGTGCTGGCTGTCCTTCTCAGGGATGAAGGGCCTCAAGCCTGGTGGGGAACACAAGAGAGCCTTGATTTCACCCAGAAAAAGGTAAGTGTGGAAAGGGGGCACAGGGGGGGATGGAACCATGTGTTGTCATCCGACGGGAGTAGACCATGAGGCCTGTAGAAGTGTTTTTACCCAGTAGAAGGAACTTCCTGCTGTCGCCGTAGAGCTGGCGGAGGTTGATGCAGAACTCGTGGATGGAGGCGCCGTTACGATACTCATGCAGCAGGGTGGCAAACTGCTGGATCTCTTGAGATGACAGCTTAGTCCTCAACTGAGAGTAGAGATGTGGTGAGTGGGGGGAGGGAGAGAGAGCAATGGAAGGGGCAGAGATGGAGAGAAAGGATGGGAAGTCAATAGAGTGTACAGAGAGGTAGAAGTGATGGGAAAGGTGAAGTTGGGAGCCATGATTGTTCATGTGGAAGGCTAAAGAGCACTGTTTAACACGTTTTTAAAGGCTGAGAGAAAAAGACAAGGTCTCTATCTTGTGCACACCCCCACAACACAACCCCCCCCCCACCCCCCAACCACCCACCCACCCACCGTGGTCATGTAGTCCTGCAGCAGCTCTGCAGCGGTGGTGCTCAGCTCGCCCTCGCTGGCCGTCTTAGTCTGAGGTGAGGCCGGCGTGGAGGTCGGCGACGGAGAATTGTCGCCTGCCTCCAGAGAGTCCTGGAAAGAACTGACAGGAGACCGTCTGGGATCAGAAACACACTCTGGGTGGCCTGATCCCCACTGGGACCCGGGACTGCCGTCTCAGGTACTTACAACGTGCTGGCCTCGGCCTCAAAGGCCTCTTTGACGTCCACCTTGCTGGAGGAGTCATCTGAAATCAAGACAAGTACATGCAGCTGTAAAGAGGAACAGGGGGGGGATAAAGGAACTGCATCCCATATTCCAAAGAGATGCTCCACAAGCTCCTCAACAGAGACAACAGGTGGATACACCAGAGAAACAGGCTCACACAAGACAGAAACAAGCCAGGAGGCTTTCTGGCTTGACTGCATTCTCGTGTCCATGCATTTGTGCTTTGACTTAATTGTACCTCGTATATTTAGTCATTTAGCAGACATTTATATACATTTGTATATAAGTGTGAACAGTAGTTTGTGTTCTATGTGGAGTCCAGGATCAGGTCCTACAGCTAGTGTGAAAATGAATGTAGGCCTAAATAAACAGATCCTTAAACGGACGGATGGACGAAGTGTTACCGCTGTAGAGAGAGAGGTGCCTGGTGGGGGTCGTGGCTCCGTCAAAGATGGCCCTGTCAAGGAAGTCGATGGTGGACTCAGTGTAAACCATCTGGAAGACCTGGCCGAGGAGCAAGCACAGCTCCTCAGCTGCAGCCTGGGGACAGACAGCAAGCTGCACGTCAACACCACCACAGGCAACACATCAACAACCTTGATGTGTTGTGCGTGTATTACCTTGTTCTCTACGGCCAGCACTAGCAGACAGCAGACCTCCACCAGCACAGCCCCGCTCTCAGAGAGGGAGCTCAGAGTCTGGGACTTGGACAGCTCTGGACAGGAGCTGGGGCAGGGGGAGCCCCCAGACTCCTGGGCTGGAGGGAGGAGGGAATGGGGGGAACAGCAGTTACATCACTGGCTCTAGAACAGGTTGCAGGTCTCACTACACAAGAGCATCAAGTTACAGTTGTGTCACACGGAAGCTGTAATCATTACATTTCTCCGTTAATCAGATGAATATATGGCTCCAGGTTCCATAGGGCAGCAAGCCAGGTGTCTACACGTTTCCAGGACAGCTGACCAGCCTGGTGCATATACCTGTTTTGAGCACTACCAGGTGCAGCGAGTCGTCACGGATGTAGGAGACTGCTGCGATGTCGTGGATGGGCACGCGCAGGATGATGTCCTCGCCATCACGCCAGACCAGCTTAACGTTGTACGCAGACAGGCTCACCACGGCGTCCTGCTCCGACGTGAGCTGACCAGCCAGCTGGTGGGACTTCTGGAGGAGTGGAACACCGAGAGATCCGAGAGGTCAGAGTAATGGAGATTTCGGGTAATACTTTTTTGGCGTTGTCATTTAAAAGACGCGTGTTTGGAACTTTGAAAGCTCTAGAATTGTCACCAGCAACACATCAGTTGGACGTATTAAACCCTTGTTAATACAGACTGTTCTTAGACTCCGACCACCAAAATACTGTACAACTTCTGATCCTTCTGCTGTATTTTCTACATGCACTATTTGTACGTTACATTGGGGGGAAAAAAGCATCTGCTGAATGAATAAAATGTAAATGTCATGTAAACCCATATCTGGTCTCCAGCGCTGTAGGTGAAGCAGGATGTGTGCTCACCCTTGCATTATCAATGAGCTGCAGAACCTCTGTCCGACTGGAGGGGTTGAGGTATCCTGGCACTGAGGTCAGCTGCCCTAGATACTACAACACACACACACACACACACGTCAGGGCCCCTCAGTGATACCTGGTTCACACTGCACACCTGTAGCTTGCCCTCCGCACTGGGCCCCGTGGCCTCACCTTGACCTCCTTCTCGATGTAGTCGTTGAGCAGGATGTCAGGGTCGATGCGGTGATCTGGCAGGGAGAGGGAGAAGGTGTGGAGGACGCGCCTCTCTGTGGACTTCTCTTGGGCCTTCTTGTCACGACCCTTCTCTCCCTTCAGAAACACCCGCTTGAACGGAGACACGATTCCAGGCTTCCGGGAGGGAGGGGAGGGTCGAGGGAGGGAGAAAGAAAGGGAGGGAGACAGAGGGTGAAATTAAAAAAAAGAAAGAGTGGGAAGTGAAAGAGACAGACAGGAAAAAAAGGAGAGAAATAACAGAGTAGAGAACTAGCCTCGGTTATTTTTGTGTTCTTAAGAAATGTACCGCGCTAAAGTCTAAGCGTTGTCATGTCACGAAAACACAACCGCAGAGGAAAAACTGGCATGATTTATACTCAAAAGTTCTACTTTTTGTACTTCCCTAAAACTAGTCTAAATTTAAGCATATGGCAGAATCTACATCCCACATTTTATAATAGAAATACTGACAGCATTTGTTGGAACAATGACCATTGCAATGCTGGCACTGAAACCGAAGTCCTTTACTGCTACAGTCAAGCACAGCCCCAGAAGGAAAAAAAAGAAAGAAAATGAAAATCCAGTGAGGCTGTGTTTCCAGGCTTCAGTAGAGCCAGTGCTACAGGCCAGGTCAGACATGCTGAATCTGCATCTTCTCTGTCGGCCGAAGAGAAGCCAGCCACCACAGATCGCTGAGTTTGACAGCACACAAATGTAGCATCTCCAGTTCCCCTGTATGACCCATGTTCCCCAAACCCCCCTGGTAACGTTTAGACGCCCCCGTTATAGGTATGAAGCATTTATAGGACACTAAAAACATTATGAGGGATGATGAGATCCCCTTCGTTCTGAAACGGGCATGGGGCCGTTTCCACTGCGGTAGGAGGTTTAAGACCACAAGACGCTGACGAGGTCTCAGAGAGAGGAGAGCCGTCTACATGTTCCTTCCTCCTTCTCCAACTTCCTATCATCCTACCGAAGCCCATACTTCAACACGGCTCAGTACCGTCTCAGACCTAGTCTGACCACACGACCAAGCTTTAAGTAGAGACCACGAAGAGAGAAGTACAAATGCTTCGCTAAGATGAACTGAACCCAATGTTTATCAGCAAACTGCTGAAAAGAGAGGAAAAGTACCCCTACCTCATTCTCCATGAGCCCCGCTGGGGGGAGGTGCCCCTCGGTCGGCCCAGAGACAGGTGCTGGGTCTGGGCTTGGCAGCAACAGAACCCGCTGCCTCCAGTCTCTCACAGGTAACGGTTGGCAAGTGACGTGTGAGTGCGTCTGTGGCCCGTTATACCTCAGCATAGATACAAAAACAGGAAAGAGATCGACCACTGACTTCCTCTGATGGCACGTGTCACTCGCATTGCTAAACAGCAGCGGAAGTGTAGTGCGCTACAACTAGCATCAATTCAAACCAAGTTTTGTAGGTCATGAAGTCGGAGAGAGCCCTCACTGGAGCTCAAATTTAAGTAGGCTTTTCAAGATCAAGGTCAAATAGACCAAATAAACAACATTTCCTGGTTGTTAAAGCAGCAAGTTAACCACAAAACCATCTCTAAATATACCACCGCATTATCCATCTCAGTAGCCCTATTATCAAGCTGCGTTCTGCCACATGAAACCACACACTCCGCTGTGGCTCTCAACATAAACCACACCCTCGGTGCATCATTTAAGAGTGCTTCGCTGCCATTCTCATACAGGAGGAAGTGCATTAACATTTCATTACCCTCAGGTGTAATGACACACTTCTGCAGGTGACATGACCCACAGAACCTTCTGGCAAATGGACCAACGACAACAAAGGTGCCATGTGGCGGAGGAGGATGAGGCTACATTCACCGTAACACTACAGAGGAGAGGATGTGTCTATACAACAGTCAGAGAGAGCTTGGCGATTAATGAAAGAGCACCTTCAGTTTGGAGCCTCCTGACAGGGCACCAAATAGTCTTCTAGTCCCCCTTGGAATACATTTGCTCAAGGTCAATAATGCCAGGGACCACTAGTATCCATTATTGATATGGGTCTTTATCTGAAGCCCTGTGATGATGTCAGTGAGGGCCAAATGGCGGGAGTGATGGAAAGCCAGGTTTAGGCCACAACAATTATTTGACCTTCTCCTGGGGCTCATTTATTCATGTAGGACCAAACCCATGGAAAGGACAGAGCTGGGAACAAGGAATTTACACAATGCAGTGCTTTTCCCCTTTTTAAACCTAACTTTACTGCCAACATTTCGATTGTATTAGTATATAATAAAAAGTAATGAGAGAGACGCTCCTCACCTCACGCTGTTAGGTGTACTGAAGAGATAAGACAAGACCAGCTGACTGCCTTATTCAACAGCACCATCTAGTGGGAATTTGTACTTTGCCACCATGCACAATAAAGTATTTATTTTGGCAGTGGCTTTCATTGATTTAGCATCAAAATGTGTCTTGTTCAGGGGTAAACCTTGCTCGGGTCATAGTACAACTGGAATTTTACATTTACATTTAGCAGACGCTTTTATCCAGAGCGACTTACAGTAAGTACAGGGACATTCCCCCGAGGCAAGTAGGGTGAAGTTCCTGGCCCAAGGACACAACGTCATTTTGCACGGCCAGGAATCGAACTGGCAACCTTCAGATTACTAGCCTGATTCCCTGACCACTCAGCCATCTGACTCCCAATTTTGTTATTGACACACCTGCTTGTGCTAACAAACTCTTGGCCTATATCCTAACAAAAACTGACTTACACTTGGCTGATCCAGCAGACCTGTGCTGCATGTCTAGAATTACAGCCTGCCCTGCAGAAACATGAACCTTCAGATGGAGAGCAAGCATCACAAGGACCATAACTGTTCCCCAATGTATACATTTAAGGAAAACACAGAATGAGGGCAACATTTTAATAAATACCTTTCTTATTTTATTTTTTCTAAATTTGCTCATGACAGTATCAAAGTTATTAGCAGGAAACTCCTCCTTTTCACATATCTACCCAGCCTTGACGAGCCCACCTGCTAACAAAATGTTTCTTCCTAATCAGCAACAATCCCTCCCTGCTAATCTCAGAGGAGGGAACTGGACAGGAAGTGGTAGGCCTAGCATCGGTTTTTCCAGAAGGAGGTAGTTCAGTCAGAATGACTGTTCTCCCAAAACTCAAAAGCCTAACAGATGTAAGAAGAAACTACACATGGCTCCGACTTTGGTGTTGGCAGACAGAGCTCTATGTCTGTCTCCTGTCTGGCTTCTCCAAGCCCTGCCCTTCCTCCTACTGGGTGAACCAGGAGGAGGGTGGGGCCATAGGGAGTCCCACAGCAAGGCACAAAAATACTTCCTCAAGGAAAGACACATACGCATGTTTGTGTGGTCAGTCATGTGTACCTAAAATAAACACTGACCCCCTGCTACCATAGACCAAAGTTATTGACAGCTGAAACCAAGTAGATACCCCCTCTGACACCAACGCCTCTTCTTAACAATGCCTACAGGAAGCAGTCTCAGAGTAAGGGATTTTATTACAGTCATGAGAGGGAAAACTTTCTGCACATATTTTTTTTTAAATTATTATCCATTCTATGAGATAAACAATTCACTTTGACTCAGAACTTAGAGTACTAAGACCATGGGCGGAGAAAGATTTAGCCCAAACCTAGGACCTAGTCTAGGTTTGATGTGAGTTTAGATAGGCACCATGACTAAGACAATGCTCACATTGAAACGTTGACCATTACATGGAGTAGATCATACTGACGCCCAATACTAATACCTCCAGAATGGTCAAATGATCGAAATAAAGTTATCTTTGGCATCACGCTGTCATAGGGTATGATCTTGACAGCTGTTTTTCTTTTTTGAATAGCCAAAACTGTCACCTTAAATTTTTATCAGAATGTGTCAAGTTTCTCAAACTGAAGTCAAGCTGTAGAGTTCTGTATGTAAATTACTAATATGTCATCAACTACACTTGTTAGTTAGCTAGCAGGCTAACTTTGCCAGCTGGCAGGCGCAGGCTATAACTGGCTATCTCGCTAGCTAGGTTGATCTTTTTTAAATTTAAGTTGTTGACAGCAAGTACGACTTACCTTTTTAACTTTTTTCACATCATCCTCCATCTCTATGTGCAGGTCATCTTCTTCATATTTACTTTATCATAGTGTTCCTTTCACAACTCGAATGCATCGCTGGTGCCACAGTTTCTGACATTTCTTTCCATCTCGAAAAAGCTAACTAAATTAGCAATCAAGCTAGCTCGCAACAACTTTGGTAGCCAAAGGATGCCCAGTACAAATCCCAAATAGTTTATCGTTCCCTATCATAATTCTTCAGAGATATAAAGGCAATTCCTTTTTTCTTTTGTAAGTAAACACAATAATGGAATTATTATACAAACAAAGATAAGCTACCAAAAAAACAAACTGAGGGAAAACAGGACCAACTTTTCAATCCTGCCGCCATTTTGGGCGTTGAACTCCTACAGCCCAGCATGCATTGCACAGCAAAAACAGTTCTGAAAAGGGTTGGAATGTGACTTACAGAGTGACTGGAACAGGTGGAAGAGATATTTCCACTTTCCAGTAGTAGCCCGTGTTAAAGAACTTCACCGGACCAAACTATATAGGCAAAATACGGTATGACCCTTGTCCTAGCTGTTCCAAACTGAGTCAACCAGAGCACCGCCAGAAACGGAGTTGAATCAAGAAAACTTGATTGACAGTGAAAGGTCAATTGCCAATGACCCACCTTCCGTTCCAGGGATAGGCCTAAAATTGTATCCATCTAATAAACTCGTGTAAAATGTGGCATGTTTAGTGGTACAGCTACACAGAATCAACAAAGAGTATCTTCGGTTCCTTCGTTTTCCTCCACAATATTCGTTTCTTCTGCCATACTCATAATCAGGAATCGTATTAAGGTTTGTTGGAATTAGGCTACGCCTACGTATAATTTCGGATTGTACATTATTGCTTTGTATGTTATTTCACATTATCTATGTTTACATTACCATGGCTATGGACATTTGGTCACTACAATATATGAATGCTCTAAATTAGGAATGGTTTCTCTTTCATCTCCATAAAAAGGCAACATTGATGTTATAAGAAAGCAATATTTCTTTTTGGTTTCCCTTGACCAACTCGGTATGTAAATAAATTGTAATCAGAACCCTTGCTGACGTGACACACTTGGTAATAACTCTTTAATAAACAGCCATTTATTCTGGGAAAACTATGACTAATGTGTACTATATATCATACATCACACACAGGTAGGCTACACACTTTTGACCTGCCAAAGAGTGAAATGTGCACGTGGAGACAGTATACATCTTGTGTTTTTGTTTTCACTTTCAAAGACTATATTTATTTTCTCTTCTGGGATGAACAGTCTCATATTTTAATCTACAGTAAGGCTTGACATTACATTTTCGGCATAATATGTCTCTTTTAATCTAAAAACCAAAACATACAAAAAGAACTTTAGCACCATATGTTATTAATAATATTCATATTGTTCCCCAAAATAAGGGTTTAATACAATACTGGACATCAGATTTGTTTTTGTTTTTTTAAAGAACGGGGATCCCATTAAACCATTTACTTACATTTTATATTTAACAACAACAAATAAATCATTCTTTATGAGCTTAATCTCAACATGGGTTGTATGAGTACACTTTCATAAACATGCTACAGTTTGTAGCACATAGTTTGCTAACTTACACTGTACCAAATGTTTGAGTACCCCAGGTAAATTATACAGGTTTACCCCAATAAAAGTGTGAAATACATTGACAATCTAACACAGTCTAGAAATTGATTGAATATTTAACAAATCAATGTTCCCATACATTAAAATAAATCAGCAGCAATTAATCTGACAACCATTGTCGCTTGATTGGAATATTAAATCAAATTTTCAACAAAATATTACAGCCAATTTTACAGTAACAACAAAAATTGATACACACAGGTTTAAGACATAGAGATGACAGGAATATACAACAGCAATCACATTCTACACTTTTTACCCAAATTCCATTTTCAGAAGTAATGCTTCTTTTTGGGTGTGGGCCAAAATGATGCATTTGGTCATAAATGTAATTAATCCTTTCACAAAAAGTAATCCTATTGCAGAGTTAATTATAGTAAAATGAAAATTAAAGCTTAAAATATAATGAGAAAAATTACATAAACATTGGACGACTGTTGCTTTTGTTGTGCAGATTGAAAAATCATAATGTGGCACCATTTTCAGAGAGTTCTGCTGTAAACCGTAGAATTGAGGTGCTAGTTCTTCCAGAGCATTGTGAATCTGCAAGTTTTTTGGAGGCAGGTCTTTCAGTGTAGTACAAGGCAATGCTCAGGGAAAGCCACAAAGTAGACTTACAGTAGCAGTCCAATAACTGTGGTAGCACCTGTTTATGTGTTTTTTCAGCACCAGTTTAAAAACTATGCACCTTTTTTGTCAACTGAGCAAACCACTCTAATTTGAAATACAAATGGCCATGACACAAACACATAGACTTGAACTCAAAGACTATGATAACCTGCTGCTACACATCAATGCATTCAGAGAAATTCAGAACGAGACAGTGGGAAGGTTGGAGGGGAGAGGCATTGTACAGTGAAGAGCACTAACATGCTAATATGCAGATATGCTGAGGACACTTCACAATGAGATCTAAGGACATGCTGGCGGACGGTGGTAAGGAAAAAGTGTCTGAAAAGTAAGTTACTGGGTGTGACTTTTGCTGAGCCTTTAAGATTCCCTCACACAACTTTAAACGATGAAGATGGGAATATTTTAATGCTTATCTTTTAGTCAATAGTGATCATGTATTTTAAAACTTGTCCATTAACTTTTACATGTACTTATTTTTTTCATCAACTTTTTTTGCAGGCATTTTTCCATTTGGCTAGACGTTTTGTTCACAAGACAAATGACAGAGAAAGGTAAAGTGTTGGCACTACAAATCATTCATCTTGCAAGACAGAGGAAGGCATAGACAGAAGCACATATCAATCATAGACCAAATAATTCTGTGTCATAGTGGCTTTCGTCTTCTGTCAACACTCAACAAACTTAATTCAGTGTTATTGAGGACATTCTGTATACTCGCATCATGAACGGTCACATCACATTTGGCTGTTTTAAATCAGCTAGCTCTAACAAAAATAATGTGGCAAAACAACATTCAAGTAGAGAAGATGTTCAGTATTGCCTTACTTTTTAATTAATCTGCCCTCTAAAGAACATAAGAAACATTATGTTCAAAGAGAATTCCCCAAATTATTTTACTATCACACTTTGTCCATTGTGCTAACTCAAATTAAGGTTAGTAGGCCTATGAATTTTACCAGCACACCTTTAATCTGTTAACTGAACCCTAGATGAAAACTACCACTCTAGATTGAAAAAAAACCCATCTCCATCTTGAGGGATTCATCTACGAAAAAGAGGATCAATCAAGGTCTTAAAGAAAGTGCCCTTAAGAGCCTAGATTGTTTGGTGCAGTTATCTTACAGGTATTCATGCTGGCACATTAATACAGGTAAATGAAAGACACTGATGTTGCTGCTTGCTGACCTGGCTGCCATGGCAATGCAGAAAGCACCCAAAGAAACAAGGCACTACAACAAGAAGTGAGAAGACAGATGTTGCTGTTGGAACACTCTTGCAGTGTGTTGTGACTCGAGGCTCTAAAGGAACGTAGAATTGGGGTTTCTCAGTGTATTTCTGTCCGACAGGTGTAAAGGAATCCGCCAATTAGTCTGTGTGTGGTTGTCTCTTACGCTTCACACAGATAGTAACAACAGCTTGATGTGAAGCGATGGAATGTTTGAGGAATGCTTCAGGGAATCGTGAATTAATTAAGGATGTAAAACAAAATCCAGTACACTGTTATAACCTTGATCCAAACTATCAGAACTGTTTTATATTTTGTTGTTTTTTCTTGGGGGGGGGGGGGGTATTGTATTGATATCGAAGTTGGTTTCATGCAAGGTTAAGCATCATTTAATGAACGTCATTGTAACTGTATCCTGTACGCCTCACCAACTGGCAAAATGGTTTAGTTAGCTGAAAGGAATGAATCACAGTGTACAGTATCTGCACCTGATTTGTGGTCATGCACCCCTAGGCCTAAAGAGGCCAATGGCGTTCTGAGAAGACGCTTCATGGAACGCCAGGCAGCCAACTCACACAATACCTGGACCCTGTGGCCCTCGCACGGAACAAGAACCTTGCAAGAAAGGTAAAAAATAATAATAATAATAAATTATTTTTGTTTTTTCTAAATTCTTACAACAGTGTTTAAGAATGCAATGTTTTAAAGGACAAAATGGACACCCTTGAAGAAGACATGCCTGGGGAAAGTGACTGCATTGAGAGACCCCTGAGTCAGCTGGTTCTGTGGTTTGGATCCTTGGTCCTGAGGAACCCCTGTGTTGTTAGTTGTTTTGCTTATGTTATCTCTATATTAGATCTACAATTGTGGCTGTTCATAAACTATATAACAGTAATATATATTTTTTTGTGTGACTACAGTATGGTAAACAATGAAGATGTTGCATACTGACAGGAATTTCATGCAGATGGGTGACTTCCCCCACTCTAGCTGACCCAACAGTTCTCAATTAGTCAGGGCTGAACATCGCTGAGCTGAAAGGGTGGCAGACCCCGGATGTTTAAGCTCTTAGTTAATGGCAGTGCACCTCGTTGGATGGTCTCCTACCAGGGTCTCCGGTTGTTCAGCCCTAACTCCTTTAGTTTGGAGGTTTTGGAGACCAGGAAGTGGATGTTTGCATGGGAATACACCTGAGCCCTGCAGAGAGGAGGGGATGAAAGGGCAGAGCAGCAACCAGGGACGGAGCCGAACCTTCGGCAAGAAGACAGAACTGTGTGAGCAGGCTAGGGACACACATACAGGCATGAACGCATTCAAACACACACACACACACAAACACACACATACACAGGTGTTCACTGCACACTAACCTGCCAAAGTCACCCTCTCAAATGTACACACACACACACATACATACAACGTACACCCTTCCTAGTCACAGAGTCTGTCCTCATGTTCTTTTCCAAGCCTGGCAAGGACCCTTTCATCCCAAATGGTCTTGGCCCCTGTGACTTGCGCTTGTTACATTACGATCTTAGCAGGCGCAGTGGGCCAAAGCACAGCGAAGGTCAAGGGGGCCAGAACGCAGAAAGACTCAATGTTATGCAGGGCTCTTGGGTATCCCTGGTTGGTGTCTTTGTTCTAATGCTTCATACTAAATGCATGCTATACACTACAATGTAAAAAAATCACACACATTTTACCCAGATGATTCATCAAGTAAATGGATAAACTGGACGATGAAATGCATTCACTTTTTATCTCATTAGTTGTGCAGTAGCCCTCTGTTGAAAATTGTGTCAAGCTCCTATGACATAGAAGGCATTTTTTTTAATTCTCCTTCCTTTAAGGGCAAACATGGAATCACCCTCTGTGAACAATCGTGGTAATGTATCCCCCATATAGTGGAGGAAGATAGAGATCTGTATGGTAGTCATAGCACACTCAGCTAGTTGTGGTTAGTGGAAGGGAGCTCGGAGAGATTGTACAGTAGAACATGCAATTTGGCTTGGTTATGACCAGCCCCAGCACTGGCCTGAAACAGTCGCCCTGTTCACCCTAGTAAAGTGTAGTCTCTTCTGGGACACACCGGGTTGAGAATACCTTTGAACACTTTCAACATGAGCAAAATTTCAGGTATACTCCAAATATCATCATTAAATATTTCAATGTGTATAAAAGAAAAAAGGGCACTAAAAATAAAAACACTCATTAGTATAATACAATACAATATAAATATCAACACACGCTTGTCAGGAGTCCTTGAGAACCCCTGCCAAGTGTTTACACCCACCAAGCTTATCACTCAACCTAGAACCTCAGTGAAAGTAAATGTGAGCCATAGTAACCCAGAGGGGATGAGGGCTTGTACACAGAACGGAGTAGGCTGCAGTGGGGAATGGTAGAGGAGTTTTTGAAAGGCAGTCTTTGCACCACACACTGTTTCTGTGCAAGATTTTAGTTTGATTGTTTTTTTGTTGAACATTCACATCATATATATGCTGATTTTTTTTTTTCTTGTACCTTCATGTTCAGCCCTGTTTCTTGTACAGAATGTTTCAGCATTTATAAATGAGTGTTCTTTGGAATGTTTTAACTTGTCTATTTGTTTAAACACTTCCACTGACAACCCCTTGTGCTACACGTGTCAACACATCCCTAAATATTGTGCTCTTTCTTCAACCCCATGCAAAGGCTATAATTAATAAGTACAATAAACTGTTTTTTTTTTATTTCATAGTTATGTTTAGTGTCTATCATTACATATTCATATTGTCTCATCAAATGTCACAGTAGCACACTGCCAGGTGTGGAAATTGCCATATTTGACATGCTGTGAGAGGTTACTATCAGCGGGGGGTGCTCATTGTCACAGATTTTGAGAATGCGTGGACTCTGAATCAGTTATTTTAGGTTACTTCATAAGTTTAGGATTTTTTAAGAAACAGCTTGTACCTGTATGTGCTTAGGCAACAACCTCTGTCTGGAGAGGAAAATATGTCACATGAAATGCAGAGGATAACTTCTTTCAGGACTGGAAATGTGCTTTTCGTACATGAAATCGGAAGAATCTTAGATGTCCTATTCTGTGATTCACCATAGCCTGGTTGAATGATATGTCAATGTTTCTTCAATATGTTGGGTCAGTAGATTTCATGGTTTTAGAATGTTAAATAGTGTTGGGGTGCAAAGACCATCCATCCATCACTGGGAGTCCTCCATCATTCCCATCAGGCTTTGCACCAGTCCCATGTCACTGGGACACACATGCCCTTCACAAAAATACACAGGTAGAGTCACCAATACAGTAAATGCGTTAAACACTCATCTTATTGACACACTCATACAGTATATACACATTCACACATAGAGCTCCCCAATGAACCAGGGGAGGTTAAATCCTGTTTTGAAAATCTATGTCACATAGGTTAGAATGTATTTTTCTCTTTATGTTTTTTCCAAAATAAACTATGATCATATGTCTATATATATTGTATTGACAGATTCTCGGTTGACAACACACACAAACGTGATCACACTCACATACACACATATACACTCATACACACTTCCGGGATGAAAAAGTTAATGATCAAGAGTGAGAGAAAAGCACCAAATGGAGGAGTTTGAATCCAGAGAGAGGAAGAACAGAATGGTATAGAGAGAGTGAGGATGAGCGTGTGTGTGTGATAGAGTGAGGGAGACAGAATGCCTTCAAAGGGAGGACTCGTACTGCAGGAGTTCGTAGAGGAGGGGCCCGTCTCTATACCTGATCCCCACCGCGTTGGGGCTGATGTACTGCAGCACGTTTATGGTCCTGCGGAGGCGGCGATCCACAAAGTGAGCGTCCCAGGCCGGGTAGCGCTTCCTGGGCATGTCTATCTTGATGAGCGGCCCCTCTGGCCGGATAGGCCGGCCAGTCGCATCCACTGGCTCCGTAGACCTCACCTGGAACACGGGCAGACACGTGTCTGTGGCTGCATCGTCCGATTCTATGTAGTCCCCAGCAAAGCCCCTAGTAGGGGTGGCCTGGGACCCCCGGGGCCCGGGCGTGGGGGCCATGGGCTCAGCCTCTGGGGGTAGAGGAAGGCCCCACAGCAGCTCGGCACAGCAGGAGCTGGCTAGCACCCTCAGCCGGGGCCCCATAGGGTGCAGAACCCCGTAGTAGAGGACCATGCAGGCCACGCCAGAGGCAAAGCACAGGAAGACCCCGCAGAGCGCAGAGGAGGCGTAGGCGTCGGTGGTGGCCGGGTCGCGGTAGGCATACCAAAGGACGCTCAGCAAGGCGTTCTCCAGCAGCACCACCGTGTAGTAGGCCACCATGCGGTAGCGCGTCCGGCCCTCGCGCACGTTAAACCAACAGAAGACATAGACCACGCCCACCACCATGTTGAACAGCACCTCCTCCCACTTGGACATGCAGAAGTCGGTGCCGCCGTGGATCACCCAGAAGGCCATGGCACACCAGTGCAGCACCACAAAGATGCCAAAGTAGAGGTGGAACACGGAAGCGAAGAGGGCAAAGGAGAGCACCCGTGAGGAGATGGTGAACAGGCGCCAGAATAGATGCACTAGGGCACCACGGTAGCTCATACTCTTCTTGTCGTCACGTGAGTCTCGTAGCAGCTTGTGGTAAGAAGCCAACACCCAGGCCAGGGACAGGAGAGAGGATACGGCAGACACACCTGGTGAGGAGGAGAAGGAGATGAGGAGAAGGAGATGGGGAGAAAGAGATGGGGAGAAAGAGATAAGGAAATAGAGAGATAGGGAAAGACAGGATGTAAGAAAAATAGAGACAGGGAGAACAAGAGAGAGAAACAAAGATAGGGACGAGAGAAAGAAGGAGAAAGAAAGGGAGAGACGAGGGTAAAGAAATAGAGCCAGAGAAAAAGAAAAGGTGGGGAAGAATCAGACAAAACAATATGTGTAGAGAGAAAGAGAGTGAAGAGGGTGAATTATGCAAGAACATAAAAGCTGTCAATAAGGGCTGAGCGAAAACCTGCAAAGCACCATTACACAATGAAACTGTGGAGCAGATAACAAAATGTACATTTGGTTATTTCAGAACACCACTGCAACTGTCAGCGCGCTTTCATTGTTTTTCACATCGTGAAATTTTACTTTAAGCTAAACTAAAATAAGTTTGGGGGCATTATATAATTTCACATTATGTGTCTAGGTCTAGCAGCTACAATTACTGTTTACTACACCAGTCTTGTTTCCTAAGACAGTCCATGTTGATAGAGACATCAGCATAGCTGTTAGTGCCACCTGCAATGTAAGAAAGGGTTCAGCATTATAGACTGAGCCAGAACATACTACAACTTACTGGAAATACTAAGCTGACGTGGCAGTAGATTCCAGATAGGGAATTTCCTACAAAAATGCAGTTTGTACATTCTAGAAATTCAGTGACATTATGTCTATAGTTGGGTAATGTGTAGAATGCAAGTTGAATTTTAAGAGACTTTCTTCAAAACCAAAGTGGAAAAAGAAATGGTTACCCTGACAAATGCTGTGCAACATCTGAATCACAAAACATATATACTGTATTACTATTAACGGTTAAGTCATTAACCAATAACAGACATGTACATTCAATTAATAAACTTTGACAGAAATGTTATGACAGTAATGTTACAGCAGCTTTGTACTAAACAACCACTTCACAAAAAAAAAACCCAGATGCATACCAAACAAACAAACAAACAAACAAACAAACAAACATACAAAAACAAGGAAGTAGTAGAGGTCCCAGGCTAGAGCCTTAGGGAACACCTTACATTGCAGCCTCTCAGTCCTGTTCCTCTGAATCATGATGCAGAGCTGCAGCACCAGCTGGGGCGCGCTCTCCAGGAAGGCCTCCAGCAGGCGCAGCATGTTGACGTCTGCATACTCGTACATCATGGCCCAGTAGAATCGACGCTGGTTCTCCTTCTGACGATGGCTCTGAATGCCCAGATACATGGTGCGGATGTACCTGCAAGCAGATTGGAGAGAGGCCACATAAAAGATGATGATATGATCAGGTGATTTTGAGTTGAAGTTCCTGTATGCTTCATTTATAATCTGTGCTTATTGAAGACAAGCGTTTGAAGATTTGGTTTACTGAGTTTGGTCTAAACATATATAGTTAGTTATATATAGTTACAAGTCTATTTGTTGGTAGGCAATTGGTATTATTCATTGCAGCTAATAAAATATCAACATATCATTGTTATCAATGTTCGATCCTTTAATTGTATGGAACATACCTCACACGTTTCTGCATTTGTACATAATTTTCAAGGTGTGAGAATGTTGATTTTAAGTCCACTATGTCTACGTAAGGAGCCACACTGGAGTTAAGGAGGGTTTGATTGTGTGGAAAGAGAGCGTTCTGGCTGTGTGAGACAGAGACACAGGCAGCTGTGTGTCAGAGCATCGACTGTCTAAACAGGTTAGATGATCCTATAGTGCCATCGTCCCTCAACCCATTTACTGGAATCTAAGTTATTGACAACCTTTACAATTTCATTTCAGATCTGTCTGTTTTTCATTTGATTTAACATGTAATAAAAGAAGATATCCCTGGGTGAAGACTTTGAGGTGTGGATTCCGAATCATCAATGTAAAGAGCGAGTAAATTGCAGCTCTTTGTTATTGATAAGATCCATGACAGTCCAGTATGGCAGCTCACGACGGAATTTGAACAACTGAAAATCAAGACCCTTTTACTCCACCGCCTCTTCCTTTCCACGGCTATTCAGCAGGTCACATATACTGCATGTGTAATAACACTGAGGCAACACTAGGTGGCTCAGTTAAACAGGCGTCCCAGGGTGTTTTACATTTACATTTAGTCATTGTAGCAGACGCTCTTATCCAGAGTGACTTACAGTAAGTACAGGGACATTCCCCCGAGGCAAGTAGGGTGAAGTGCCTTTCCCAAGGTCACAACGTCATTTGGCACCTTCAGATTACTAGCCCGATTCCCTAACCGCTCAGCCACCTGACTCCCCTACCTGTTTTACCTGCCCGCAACGGAGGCATCTGTAATGAGATGGAACACTTGTGCTTACAAACTGTCATAAATAATGGGTTAAAAAGCACTTTGATATGAATGACTATAAAACTAAAAGTGGTCACCACTGCCTGCTCTGTGGGAGTTCTCCTCCTCATCTGTCCTTGTACTGGTTGTTACCCCATCTCTACTTCTACCCCTTCTGCTCCACTTTGCTTCAGCTGACACACACTCAAGCGGCACACTCACACTGCAAACGATAGTGATCGCCACTTCATTCACATTACGCCCTGTGTGTACTCGCTTCTCTCATGTGGCGGGGTATTGCTAGCACTTGTGTAACAGTCCCACTCTGTGCTATTGTAGAAAAACGTGGCACTACAGCTCCGTCACCTGGCTGTGATAATGATGCCATCTGCTGTGGCAACATTCATTCACTGTTAAGGCCATGTCTTGAGGTTCCTATAGGCCAGTGTGCCACCGCTCTGGTGAGCCAGGGAACAAGAAAAATACTGAAGTGCAGAAATGCAGGACCTGTTAGTCAGGGACCCGTGGAGGTGAAGAGCCATGGAACAATACAATGGAGAACAAGGTCAAAAACTAAAGGACCAGCAAATCAGGGAAGGGAAACCCCACAGAATGAAAGAACAGGAGAAACAAACAGAGACAGAACCAGAGAACTGGGCGGTGCAGCGATCAAAGAACTACCACCAACTTTTAAGGGACAGGGCACATTCTTGTGCTTGGTGAAATGTAATGTGCAGCTCAGTGCTTTGATATGGCTAATTAAGATCTCAATCATTGTTGGGGTTGAGGTTGTTGTTGAAACATAATCCTGAAGCCGGCAATTATACAGACAACGAGCAGCCAACAAAGTGGTGTAGACGTTGCTGTGGACCGTGGATCATCTTTACTGTGTCTTTGAAAACGTTAGCAGGCTACTGTGAAACCTCTCTGGGAGACACTCCAGAGGAAAACAAAGATACAAATAAAAAAAACAGAGGGACTGCAGACGAAACGATCCCTGGCTTTAATGCTCACTATGCCAAAGCACAACAGTACAGTAGGTGACTATACGCTGTTAACCCCACTCTGCCCTTTCCAAAATACAATCATTGGGAGATCCACGCTAGTTAAATTGGTTTACAGTCCCTCCTAGTTGGGAGCTGCACCATTGTGTGGGGGGTTGGTCTGTGGGGGAGCTATCGGACTGGGCTGACAGAGTGTCCAAATAAATCTACCACTTGATGTGAAAGCAGTCAGCCGAGGACAATGGCATAGCAAGGACAGGAATAGCCTGGCCAGTAGCCCTAGCAAAACAAACGGTCAGACTGGGATTCTAAATCCAAGGCCTTAAAGCGTGACACTCATTTGGACCTAACCCAACTTCAAAAAGTGATTGTTAGTGCTTGGAGGCTGTAGAATGCAAGGCTGACATCTTTGTTAGTGTTTTATCTGGCTTAAGAATTCAGCTGTTGAATGTTAAGTGCTTGTTTGTTATGTTGAATGTTAAATGTGATCAGGTAAGGCTCAAATCATTCATCTTATTTTGGGGGTAAATTGTTTGTGGTAGAACACTGACATACCCTATGTTCTTAGATATTTCACTTTAAAACAACATACTATGTAATAATCTGAATTCAAACTTGATATGGTCTAAACAAAAAGTAATATAACTTCAATAATTTTGTCTGGTTAGAGATATGAAGCAAGGGAAAGATAAACCATCTTCACTGACTTGACAGTACAGTACCTCTGTACTGTCAAGGGTACATATAATACACAGTACATACATATAATATGTCTTCTACACACACTTTTTTTGACTACTCAGACGGGGTGAGGCATGTGTAAAGATTTTGGTATGAAGACTTTGTCTTTTACTTTGGCTATTCAGTTGCTCAATTAGCTAACCTCCAGAGACAGCTAGAGTTTCCCACTAGGGGAAGAGGGAGGCTGTGAGGAGAAAGGAACCAATGTGTCGCTATTAAAGTAGTTGGGAGGTCACTCCTGAATTCAACAGGCCATATACCCCAGCACCCCCCCCCACACACACACACACACACACATACACACACACAAATGCACACATAGGTAAGGCTTAATGTGTGGACTGCTACTAGGGTTCAAGGTCTCAGTAATAGTTTCAAGATAATAAACAACTGTATTCTCGATATACTCAACAGTTAATAAAACATTTAGGACTATCCTTCACTCATAACTACAGTGAGGATGATTATTGGGTTTAGTGAAAATCTGTCACCACAACTTGGAAGCTCATTTACACTCGTGGTAGAACCAAAGCCAGTGTTCTCACAAAATCTTTTGTTTGCAGTCGGGTTAGGTTGTGGATTGGGGGAGTGACTATGGTCTTAAGGGGATGTTAGCGTGAGCCAAGGAATGCTGTCTCAGGACTTTTGGAAGAAGAATATGGAGAACGAGATGGAACATTTAGGGATCAATAGCTTAGGCCTTGGAGAAGAACCACCATATCCAGAGGTAAAGTCTGGCATTCTGTGACATTTTCAGTCTGACTGGTAAATGTCAGCTGGAACTAGACAACCTCACTTTTCACACTAATGGCCATGCCACAGAAACCTGGAAAAGGTTTATAAACTTCTCATTTGGCCAGATGTTCAAGTGAACATTCTGGATGGTACACTACACTCGCACTTTACAATAATGGCTTCCCCGGTCCATGTTCCAGCAGGGACAGGAAGATGTTTTCCTGTTGGTTGCCATAAGGATGGCACATGGTACTACATACAGTGAAGTCAGAGTAACAGTAGACATTTTGATGTTCTTCTCAGTGTGTCTTCTCATTTTAAATCCTTAAAATGTTTGCAAAAAAAATATTGTTTATGAGGTGAGTTAAGAGAAAAAAGATTCAAATGACCATCATATCCCTAACTACACTACCTATGGGATGTTTTTTTTCAAGCACAAAAACAATAATAATTCATGAATTACCACTAATAATATCGATTTAATCTGTTTATCAGTGATGATATTCACTAGTCCGTGTCACTGTTAACACATTGGAATGACACCCTGTTTCAGATGTTCTTGTTTTTCTGTTCCCCTACAGTTTCAGAAATAGCACTCCAACAGTTTTGGTCACACCACTGTCAGACAAATTTGAATTCCACTCTATCACGCTTTCTGTTAGAAACAGCCTACACACAGCTCTCTCTCTCTCTCTCTCTCTCTCTCTCTCTCTCTCTCTCTCTCTCTCTCTCTCTCTCTCTCTCTCTCTCTCTCTCTCTCTCTCTCTCCCTCTCTCTCTCTCACACACACACACACACACACACACACACACACACACACACACTGTGAGTAACACTACCACTGTGCTACATTAGTTTTCCATGAAAACACACACAGTGTCGTGTCATCATAATGGACACTCTCATTCAAACTCATCAAATCACCCTAACTACCAGCCCCAACCCTTCTTACCCTGCTCCCTCCCTCCCTCCCTCCCTCCCTCCCTCCCTCCCTCCCTCCCTCCCTCCCTCCCTCCCTCCCTCCCTCCCTCCCTCCCTCCCTCCCTCCCTCCCTCCCTCCCTCCCTCCCTCCCTCCCTCCCTCCCTCCCTCCCTCCCTACAACTCATGGCTCCCCATGAATTATTTGTGGCAAGATCATAGCCATAGCTCACGCCTCGTTAACCAGTGTGCGCATGGCCTAACAGCTCACCATCACGCTGGTCAACAGTTTGGCACCATGGCTGGGACAACCTCTCCCTTGACGACCTCACCTCAGCAACACTTGGACAGCCTCTTAATTACTTATAAGATATCCTGTAACATGTATTGATGAGAAACCAAACAAATTATACTTTCTTTTTGTTCTAAAAAGGCACAGACTTTTGTATTTTACAAAGATTACTGTCTCGTAAATGAGTAATACGTGGTATTTTGGTAAGTGAAAATTATAATTCGGTGTTGGTTGTAAGGAATTTTTGTTAGATGAAATCTGTGGAAATTGCTTATAAAAATGTGCACAAATTATGCATCATTAATAAAATCCAATACATTTTTTGTTTAATATTGTTTGATACAGATACACAGGATGTTTCTTTATAGACGACTAGAAGGTATGATCTTTGAAGGCTACACACACACAAGCACACACAATCAGTGTGTGGTTGACCGCCTGGTCAAGTCTTCTCCTCCCTCTCCTCCAAATACATTGACCGATGAGTCATTCGGTCAGCTTTACACTAATCCCTCAAGTGGGCGGAGGGTGCACCACAGACAAAAAAACAGACGTACTTTCTCTCTCACACACATACACACACCACACACAAATATTCTTATTTATAAAATAATAATTCATACATTCATACCACACACAAAAACTTAACAGGATTAGCTCGCATCTGAGGCAGACCTGAGTGGGTTAGGGTTCACCTGCTCACATATCTTGTCATAAGCTGATTCATCAAGGGATCTCAGACAAGATCTCACCCAGGCAGAGAAGATCCTCGGGCCTGACTTCATGGTGTTTCTTTCCAAGAAGATCCCCTGTCTTGGGAGCCTCAGTGCTCTCAGTGCAAACCAAAAATACTATGAGGGTTGCTATGTAGTGTTCCTATATTTGTGTTTGTGTGTGCGTATGTGCAGCATGGGTGTGTGTGTGTGTGTGTCAGAAAAAGATAAAAATATTGAGAGAATGAGCATGTGTGAGTGTATGTCAGAGAGAGAGAGAGAGAGAGAGAAAGAGAGAAAAAGGCAGACAGAGAACGTGTGTGTGTGTGTGTGTGTGTGTGTGTGTGTGTGTGAGAGTGTGTGTGTGTGTGTGTGTGTGTGTGAGTGAGTGAGTGACTGGCATGTGGAGGTGGCTGTAACAATCAGATGAGTCATTTTTGAAGTCGCTGCGGAGGCGAGGTGGGACCTCTCTCACATGGGGTCCTGTTAGAGGCACCTTGGCTGCCAACCAGATCTGAAACACACACACACCAACCACAGGCCTGCACACACACGTTTTCCCCTGTGGGGAAGAATCCAATTTCTCTAGACCTTTGGTGCTTTCCTTCCCTTCCGTCTGTCCTCTGCCTGCCTGCCTGGCAGGGTGTGGGGGTTCGGTGTTACAGACTCTTGTTTTCTTATTTAGCAACTCAAACACAACCCTCTTTCACCCCTCCCTCCCTCCATCCCTCCCTCCATCCCTCCCTCCCTCCCTCCCTCCCTCCCTTCCTTCCTTCCTTCCTTCCTTCCTTCCTTCCTTCTTTCCTTCCTTCCTTCCTTCCTTCCTTCCTTCCTTCCTCCCTCCCTCCCTCCCTCCCTCCCTCCCTCCCTCCCTCCCTCCCTCCCTCCCTTCCTTCCTTCCTTCCTTCCTTCCTTCCTCCCTCCCTCCCTCCCTCCCTCCCTCCCTCCCTCCCTCCCTCCTTCCTTCCTTCCTTCCTCCCTCCCTCCCTCCCTCCCTCCCTCCCTCCCTCCCTCCCTCCTTCCCTGCCTCCCTCCTTCCCTCCCTCCCTCCCTCCCTCCCTCCACAGTATCCGTCTCTGCAACTGCCTCTCGTTCTCCCCTCTCCATTCCAACCTTCTTTTTTCCATCCCACAGGAAAATACGCCAGCGTATCCTGCTCCCAGCTAGATTGATTTCCAGTGCAAGTAAACATGGCACGAGCTGTGGCTTCATCATCTGTTCATCTGTCTCCCTCTGCAGTGGGTACGTCTCTCTGGTATCTCTTTCACTTGTGTCTCTGGTAGCCCTGTCTCTTATTTCTCTGTAGTATGTCCCCTGGTATCTCTCGTCTCTCTGTCTGTGTAGACTCTCTAGTCTCTCTTTTTCTATCTGTTTCTCTGGGCTCTCTGGTTTCTCTTGTCTCTCTGATTTATGTATCTAATCTCTCTGTCGCTAGTCTCCCACAGCATTTGGCAGGATGAGAATACTTGAGAAAGTGTGTAGTGATAGCTAGGGGCCCCTCTGTCCTGCTCTGCCAATCATTGGAACATGTAGAATAAACGCCCGTCATAGTTAATGGGATTCAGCCTTGGTTGGCATAGTTGCAGTCGTCAAAGAGAATGGGAAAAGCTGCCTATTTATTTAAATGTGGACCTTTTTCATTAAATTATGACCAAGTTGTATTGGTCATGTTAGGGTCGGTGGATGGTTATTTAACGTATGACATCATCGGGTCTGCAGCTAGTGAAGCCTGAGAGGTTGTGTGTCTGAGTAGCCCACAACAGCCTTTCCATGAGGAAACGGGAGGACGTTGTAATAAAAATAAATAAATAACCATATACACTACCTATGTGACTGGTCATGGAGGAATATCAACTTCTGTGTCCACACAAACGTTATCGCCTTTTTTAGTTCAAGCAACAGAACAAAATGTCAGAGTGATTTTTTTCTCTCCAGTTAATGCGAGAGCCATCTCTCTGTGGTGCTGCAGAGAATGACGCTCCATCAGAACCAGAGGCATGGCGGGATCCTGAGCCGAGGACGAGCGACACGACGACATGACGAGCACCGTGGCAACGCTGCGCTTCGCCTCGTCAGTTTTCTGTGTCTGTGTCTACCGCTTGGACTAAACTACCTCTGACACCCCTACAAAATATTATCAGACGTTATCATAACACGCCATAAATACACGTCAATTAACACCGTCTGTAACAAAAAGTGATTTAGTATAGATGCGAATGCCACCAGAATACCAGATTCTAGATTAATTATCCAATGGAATTTAAATCAGTTCAATAATATGCAATTTTAGAAATGGAGAAATATGCAAATGAATATCTAAGTACTGTTCAGCTTTCAGGCAAAGCAATGCAAATCACTGTCACATGACTTGCATAATTGAATTGGCTTCAGAGCAAACTATTCAGTTGTCAGTGATGTTGCCTTTTTCATGTGGCGTCGCAAAAAAGCCATTTCACATCACACGTCTGTGCATGGAACACACACGCTGGAACACCCCCAGCATGTAGCGAGCAGTCTACACCCCCTCCCTCCCTCCCTCCCTCTGTCTTTCTCTTTTTTCTCTCTCTCTGCATGGCTACGGTCGTTTGTCACCATTAGCAACGGTGCTCAGGTAGCGCTACATCGAGCCACGCTCACGTGACCATGAGGTCACCACTTTGAGGAGGGACGTGCGATGAGTGACGCAGGGTCCACACTAGGCTGTCCACACATGGACACAAGCTCCAGGCTCAGCAGGCGACCCTGGTGAGTTTAGGGGCCGTTTGCAGATAATGAAGTAGTGGGACGATAAGGAGAAGCAGATAGAGAATCTGCTCCAAGGAAGACATTCAGATAAGGGATGTTGATGATAGCTGGGCTGGGTCTCAGCAGTTATCAGCATGCCTGGCAGACCAGTATTCAGTCAATCAAGATGAGAGGCCTGACACCTTGACAAACCTCTGATAGCCAGTCCATTAACCCAACCTAGACTGGGCAGACAGAGTAGAGGGCAGTTGGTTGTATGTGTGTGTGTGTGTGTGTGTGTATGTGTGTGTGTGTGTGTGTGTGTGTGTGGAGAGGGTGGTAGGAGTGGTGGTGAAGTAACACAGCTTTTCTGCTAGGTTAGTTAATGGAGTTATTGATGACATTGATTTCTCACCTCCCTCCCAACATACACACACCCCCCCCACACACACACACACTCCAAGCCCCTGTCTTCACTCCCCACTCTGAGCAGGTTGAGATCCAAAGGCTTATATGTAAAAGAAAAATAGCAATTACCAGCGCATGGATGTGGAACAAGCTGGACATAATTATCATTAACCATGTTACTGTACTGATACTGACTGGACACATTTGACTGGGCACGTTTGGCAGGCCTGGTTGTAGCCACACAGTGCTACGTTCCACCTGCTCCAGAACAAGGTCCCGTCCGCCTGCCTGCTCAGCCAGCCTCATGGTGGTCACTGAGGAACACCAGAACTTCCTGTCTGCCAGGAGGAAACAGGACGTGGATAATTGTGTAGAAACACCACCCTTTTCAGTATCTTACCTGGTTTGTTTTCCCTAGCCAATGGGCAGGCCTTGGTTTTGCCAAAAACCTCTTCCAAGACTCCAGTTGGGCATAAAGGCTGGCCTGTGCCAAGGGTGGCTTCTGCCAGTCAATGAGCTGCTTACAATACATCATAGCATCATGCTAACCAGTTAGAAAACACATTCTCATACTTACGCTCTCATCCATGTTTGTAAAAGTCATTTGGGGCATGACTTGCCTGGCTGGTTTAGAAAAAAGGCTGTAGGCTTGTAGTAGCAGTTATATTTTGGACTCTGGGCACAAATAGATGTTTTTCTAAACCATTTCTTCTGGAAAGCATTTTAAGAGACCTTTCAGAACTGATTGTTTTACACATGATTTCAGTAGGGACGGATTAAAAAAATGGAACAGACATGCTTTGACTGAGAATGACAGAATATCTAGTTCACAATACAACTAGTTTTGGAACAGACTGTCTTACATTCACACCAAAAAAAAGTTGGGGTCGACATTTGACAGAATCCTAAAATTTCAGTTTAATGTAGGCGACAGTCGGACAGTCCTGGTCTCTCCCATGTATACCTCAGCAGACAGGAGAGAAAAGGATTGGCAGTGAGGTCCTGGTCTCCAGCCCCTCCCTCCTGGCCTATCTTTCTCAGGAGGCCTCAGATTAGTCTGGATTAAACGGAAAAGGTTGGACCCGTTTGCTTTTCACAGAGCACCGACTCATAACAGAGAGGCCTGCTACCCTTTCAGTGTTTCAGTGTCAGCACTCCTATCACATGCTGAGACACTTCATGTTGAAGTTTATTGCACTTAAGACTATAATTAGCAGCGGTAGCTTATGGTGTTACGGTAAAGAGCTTTCCTGACAGACGCAGGAATCAAAGGCAGAAGATTGAAAGCTGTTTGTGTAAAAAAAGAAAAAAAGAAAGCGTTGTGAGGCTTTGGTGTTTGTGTGCCTTTACACACCCATCCAGGAAAGGAGAATTTGGGCGTTAGGGCGTTTGGAGGCTTATGGGATTTTGGCAGGCTCGTTTGTGAATGTGGTGTCATCACTTGTCCTGAGGAAGATGGCACCAAGATGGAGGGAGGAGAGGAGCCAAGTCAGCAGACAGGGTGGTGCGGGGAGAGAAGAGAGGAGATAACCACCGAGCAACTGGAGAGGGAGAGAGAGAGAGAGAGAGAGAGAGAGAGAGAGAGAGAGAGAGAGAGAGAGAGAGAGAGAGGGAGGGAGGGAGGTGTGAGGGGACGGGGACTAGAGACAGAGAAGAGAAGGAAGAGACAGGGAATGCCAGTGGGAGGGGGAGAGAGGGGAGAGGTGGGGAAAAAGACAGAGGAAGATACAGGGAGGAGAAGCACAGAGAGAAGTGACGGTGTGATGTAACAACGCAGAAAGACAGCAGAGGGGAGAGTGCGGAGAAAAACGGCGAAAAAGAGACCTTTTTGAGAGTGAGGGGCGGGGCTGAGGGGAGGCAGATGGAGAGGTGGGAGACAGAGAGAGGGAGAGGTGGGAGACAGAGAGAGGGAGAGGTGGGAGACAGAGAGAGGGAGAGGTGGGAGACAGAGAGAGGGAGAGGTGGGAGACAGAGAGAGGGAGAGGTGGGAGACAGAGAGAGGGAGAGGTGGGAGACAGAGAGAGGGAGGGTGGGCAGACAGAGAGAGGGAGAGGTGGGAGACAGAGAGCGGAAGAAACCCAGGAGGTAAACTAATCACTGAGCACGCAATGCAATTTTCTGGCTCTGTGCCTCCGCTCTACCGTACTGCCCCCTCCCTCCCCCTCCCCCTCCCCTCCACTCACCCCTCCTTTTTGTCTCGGGGGTTCTTTTTACTATTCCGCTCACACACTCCGTCTCCCGCTCCTCCATCAGACTGTACCAATGCACATGCACACCCTCGTCGCCTCACCCCTCTGGATCAACCCAAAATGGTTTAACCCAGCCTGACTCCCAGCATTTATAAATGGAAGGTAGGAGGGTGGGGGGGGGGGGGGGGGGGTAGCAGTGGGAGGCTGAGGTGGACTGGGCTGTGTCTGAACAGTCTTAGGGATAAACGCGGGGGATGGAGATGATAGGAGTGTTTGCAGGAAACACCTCCTGCATTCAACAAGACGGGGACACAACATATGACGCAGCTGCTACATTGCTGTGTGTCAGGGTGTGTGTGTGTTTGTGTGTCAGGATGTGTGTGTGTGTGTTAGGGTGTGTGCGTGTTTGTGTGTGCACGCACGTGTGTTTCCAGTCCGACATGAGAGCATTCGGGACACATTTGATAGCGCTGCAGTGCCGTTGGAGAGCGGTTGAGGCGGTAGCGTGGGGCTCTCTCCCCAGAACGTCTGTGTGTCTGCCTCCCACCTTAGCACAGCCTTGATGATGATGATAGATGTTTGCTCCAGACATGGAAATATGGGAGACGGCTGCTCACATCTTCCACACGTGATAACACACAGGAACCCCATCGCGCACACGCACACCCTCACATACACATCCTCACGTGCACGCAACTCGTACACGCAAACACAGATGCACACACAGATACGAGCACATCACAGTATATTCCCAGTTTCTATTACAGATATGCACCATCTCTTTCGGGTAATTACTCACAAATACACACACACACATGCAGGTTCTCTCTCACACATACAGGCAGACACACAAACACACACACACACAAAGTCTAATATATTCTGGGAACAGTTAGGGGGTCCCCCTCCTCACAGCCCCCTCCTAAAAAGATGCAGCATTTGAACAGGATCAAGCCATCCATGGATGTCTTTAATTTCCAGTTATCCAGGCGGTGATACCCTGGAGAACACAGCACCGGGGTTCTAAGAAGAACACGGTACCATTTTTACAAGAACGCA